>NC_135696.1:14882073-15094573 GCF_964276395.1 Gasterosteus aculeatus | reverse complement strand
TCCCGCGGCCACATAAACAAAAACATTAAAAAACTGAGATGGTTATTTCTGATTTTTGTTTTAAAGCCCTGCCACCACACTTCAAAGCAAAGGATTGGAACTTGGTTTATAAATGTATTGCTTGTCTTTAAACACACGAGATGAATCTCAACAATTCTTAACAATGCATTGGCTTAAATCAGGCTTTTTCTTAAATAAATGCTGAGGTCAGCCTGCCTTGTCTGTAAAGTCAGCTGAGGCGTCAGCCCTGCACCATTTAAAAAAAACCAAGAAACTACACAATGGGACACAACATAAACCGACTCATTGTAAGTGACGGTGCCTTGGCCTGCAGCTCGGGGGGCCTCCTTCCTTCAGCGTGGATTACCAGAAGGACTGCTTCCGGAAAGATGGTGAAGCGTTTCGATACATATCAGGAAGCATCCATTACAGCCGGATCCCCCGGGTCTACTGGAAGGACCGACTGCTAAAGATGTACATGGCGGGACTGAACGCCATCCAGACGTAGGTTTTACTCAACGTTTCACTATCTGCCCGCGTTACCACCACTTTGGGTTTGTTGCTGACTGTTTTTTTGACATCTTTCAACTAGTTTCACTACAGCATTCGACCAAGGAGGAGGGACACAAATACTCTCAATTCAAAACCTGTGAGAGATCTGTGCACGTCGCTGTCTTAATGTTCAAATGCGGTTGTGCTGCACTCCACAAAATAAGCATCATTCGTTAGAAGTTGAATTCAGCAGGTTAATTGGGGATGTTTGTTGCAGCTTGTGATGAAGCGAGACCGTTGGGTATTTGTGTTTGTATAATGCTGACGCTTTATTCCCGGTGAAGGTACATTCCCTGGAACTACCACGAGGAGGTTCCGGGCCAGTACAATTTCAGTGGAGACCGCGATTTGGGGCATTTCCTTCAGCTTGCCCAAGACATCGGTTTACTGGTCATCCTTCGGCCTGGACCCTACGTATGTGCAGAGTGGGACATGGTGAGTGCCGGTTGTCGGGCAACGCATTTTGAGTTTCTGATGGTATTAAGAGTCAATTAAAGATGTAATAAATACCGAATATATTGGAATTCAGGGTGTCCACCTTATGCTATTTCAAACTTCTACTGTATAGCTACTAATACTTTTTAAGATCAAGAGTATACGCATAAACCATCCGGTCAACTTCTCATGTGATGCATTTATAGGCTCAACTACCAAACAAATAAATAAACTGGTTAATCATCTCAACCTCAACCAACTGATCCATTAAGCTGCTGCTTAAACAGTCATTCATTAGTAATTCTAACTCTCCCATGATATCACTTTTAGTGGGCCTTGTGCTGCCAAACGGAGACCTTTTTACTTGTGATCAACAGCTCAACATTTCAGCCTAATGCGTTTTGGTCACCAAAATTGATCTTTTCTTTTTTGCATTTTTAGTCACCTTGTGTTTTGAGTAACTAAGACACAATTAATGTCAGCTTAGTAATCAGAGTACGGCATGTAGACAGTGTAATTTTCCTTCCACCTCAAAGATTTCAGGATCACCCCCTAAATATCTGTTTTGGTTCGAATGACAATGCTTCCCAAAAACATAGACAATAAGGTCATTATCACTTTAAACGACACTTTAAACCACATGAGGTTATTTTTCATGGGTGGCCCTTTGCCATTGCTTTTGTTTTTGTGTCAACCAGGGGGGGCTGCCTGCCTGGCTGCTCAGGAAGAAGGACATTGTGCTGCGGTCCTCCGATGCAGGTGAGGATTAAAGAAAAAACCGGTTGAATGATGACATGTAACCATGGTTACGCGCTGCAGTACAAATCTGTGACGATTTTCTTTGTGCCAGATTACATCGCAGCGGTAGATAAGTGGATGGGGAAGTTGCTGCCAATGATGAAGCCTTTTCTTTACCAGAATGGGGGTCCTATAATCACTGTACAGGTGAGTCTCACCTGCAATACTTTTCATTACAGAACATGATTCCATGAGAAGAAAAACGATCATCCCCCAATGACTTTTGGCTGCGTTTGGTAGGTGGAGAATGAATACGGCAGTTATTCCGCCTGCGACTACAACTACATGCGCCACCTGACAGCGCTGTTCCGGTCTCACCTCGGCGAGGAGGTGGTGCTCTTTACCACGGACGGAGCTGGGCTCAGATACCTCAAGTGCGGCTCGATACAGGGCCTCTACGCCACCGTCGACTTTGGGCCAGGTCGGTTTTCGGGAGTCTAGGCAGCGCAAAGCGATTTACTACAAAAATGTTGATCGTTGGGTAAAGTTCCGGATGTTCTTCTAATTTGACGGTTAAATGGGAAGAACAAATACAATACGCATGTTCGTTAATGCATGTTGTCCTTTAAACGATGCTGGTACATTGACCAGAGAATTGACTGACCGACCGGTTTACAGTACCTAGACAATTTTCCCCTTTTTCCACATTTACTTCATCATATGCTAGATTAGTCAGCAGTCACAAGGGCAAGTCACACAAATATCTGCTTAACTCGTGCGCTTATCTTTGTGTGTTCTGATCCCGTTAGGCGCAAATGTAACCGCTGCCTTCGATGCTCAGAGACACGCTGAACCTCGCGGACCTCTGGCAAGCATTTTCTCTCAAAGCAGTTTGTGACTTCTTTTTTTTTTATTAAAACCCCACTGCATTTTCTCTCGGGGCATTCATGGGGTCTCTCGCTCTGCGAACAGGTGAACTCTGAATTTTACACCGGCTGGCTGGACCACTGGGGGTCCGCTCATTCCGTGGTGCCGTCTGCCGCCGTGGCGAAGTCCCTCAACGAGATGCTCGCCCTGGGAGCGAACGTCAACCTGTGAGTCTAATTTAGTGACCGCTGAAATGAAAGTTTACTTAAAACCGTGTGCGCTTTATTGCTGTCTGTGTTTCACGTCAATTTATCCCCCCCGCAGTTACATGTTCATAGGAGGGACAAACTTTGGATACTGGAATGGTGAGTGCACTTCAACGCACTAGTTGAGATGAGAAGACAACGAATTGTGTTTTTGAAATGATTGACTTACTTTCCCGGCATCTCAGGGGCCAACGATCCGTACGGCGCGCAGCCCACGAGCTACGACTACGACGCCCCGCTCACAGAGGCCGGGGACCTCACACAGAAGTACTTTGCTATTCGAGAAGTGATCAAATTGGTGAGAACACAAGCGCGGGCCTCTCATTTTGCTTCTCGGTATTGCTTCAGCTGTTTAGCATAACATTTAATGGCATTATTACATTTAAATGTTTTTTTTTTTTACATATGTGCAGTGGAGTATATGTCATCTGGGAGAATGAGTGCATTTTTTCACCACAGTACCATAAGATACCTGCGGGACCGATACCACCAACAACTCCCAAGTACGCATATGGGACTGTTGGGATGAAAAAGGTAAGCAGGCAGCGGACACTGTTTCCTATGAACATAACATTCAAATATTTTTTGTCACAGGATTTACTAAAAACTACTACTACTACTAAAAAGCATCCCTGTGCCACCACAGCTCCAGGCGCTATCCGATGCTTTAGAAACACTGTCTTTCTCCGGCCCCGTCGAAAGCAAATATCCTCAGACCTTCATTGAGCTCAACCAGGTGTCCTTTCATGCTTTCTTCTTTTTCATTTTATTAAAAAAACAACATTAATTTGACATGTGATACAAACCTCTCCTTTTTTGCGGTGCCCATCCCTTGCCCATTTGTCCCTCCTTTTTTTTTTCAGGCCTTTGGTTATGTGCTCTACAGGACCTCTCTGCCTGTAAACTGCAACACACCAACTCCACTGTCGTCTCCACTGAACGGCGTCCACGACAGAGCATATGTGTCAGTGGACGGGGTGAGTCGGTGGGGATTTACTATCGCAGGCCCACGCACGGGGCTTTTTGTTGTCATTGCTCATCAACCAGACGAGTTGGACTCGTGCAGTGTTGGCTGCACTGGTACAATCTGAAATAAGTGATTTTGAGTCCGTTGAGTATCGACACTGGTATAAAGAAGTGTGAACATGATGTCTCGTTCTAGATGAAAATGTATCCAACGGATTCTTTCTGATTGAATCATGCTGATTTCCTCTCAAGGTGGCTGTGGGGATTCTTGAAAGGAACAAAGCCATAACTGTCAACGTGACTGGGAAAGCTGGCAGTCGGGTGGACATACTGGTGGAGAATATGGGCCGGATCAACTACGGAAGTCACATCAACGACTTTAAGGTGTATTTCCAGCTACGTTTTTCTTCTTTGAGATTTTCATGTCAAAAGGCTTTACTGATTTAATTTAGCTGTTTTTGAAAGCCTTAAAAGGTTTATTATTAAATTAAACTGCAACTAAATTTAGTTTTTTTTTTTTTTTTTTTTAAATGAATACTTCCCAGGGCCTGGTGACCAACCTGACTTTGGGGAAGGATACGCTCACTGGTTGGACCATGTACAGCCTCAGCATCGATGAAGCGGTGCGTCAGGGTCTTCTTGATGAAATGAGACCAACCGACTCACCGCAGCCTCTCGCTCTCTACCTGCCGGCCTTCTACGCGGGAAGCTTCATCATCCCTGACGGCATCCCAGACCTTCCCCAGGACACCTACATCCAGCTACCCAAATGGAGGAAGGCATGTCTACCAAGCATTTTCCTATTATTTAGTGAAAGAATTACTTCAATTCATTGAAGATTACAACAATAGAAGTACTGATAAATTACATGCCGTTTGAATGTATGTTTTTTTTAACATGGGTTAAAATCAATGACAGCTTTAAAGAGTTTGCTGGGTTTTTGTAATGTCACAAAAGACGTATTTTGCAATTGCAACTCTATACTGATACTGTTGACTAATAACTAGTTCCTGTTATTTTCTCTTCAGGGGCAGGTTTGGATCAACGGCTTTAACTTGGGCCGTTACTGGCCGACCCGAGGCCCTCAGGTGACACTTTTTGTACCTGCCAACATCCTCAGCACGGCTGCACCCAACAACGTGACTGTCCTGGAGCTGGAAGAGGCTCCCTGCAGCTCAGGGCCATGCAGTGTGGAGTTTACTGCCACCCCCGTCCTGAATGCAACGGTCCAGTATCAGGGCAAATGGCAAAGGAGGCTCTTCAGTAAAGAGGATTTGGTTTAATAAGAAGGGTACTCGCTGCAACTCAAAATTAATATATTTGCACTACTCTATTTGCTGATGTTCAAACACAAATCAGCACTTGTGTGGGCTTGATGTTTTTCAACAGGGACTTTTAAAAAAAAGATGTAATATGTGGGGGTAGGTTGATTTGCATCACAACATCAGTGATTGAATGTGTCTCTATAAAACATGAAGATGAAGTGTTTTTTGCCAAATAATGTCAGTAGCCATCAACTCTCCACCTTTCTGATTTTACATAACGGCGGAAATACTGTGTCCAATCACAGGTGCTTTGTGGGACTGCTGACATTTTGCTTTGAAATTATTTTTATTTACATGTCTGATTTAATGCCTAGAATAAATGGAAAAGGTATGTTTATTAATAGTCTTGACTTTTGACCATATGCCAATCATGTGTGTCACCATGAGAAAGAGATAAGCCTTGCAGTGTGGCGCAGAAGATTGTAATGAAGGATCATCCACATCATAAGACCTGCGAATATGAGCTGTTCAATTTTTACCAAACATAAGTAGTTTCATTTAGTGTTGATGGCAGCAATGCATTTTTACCATGCAGTCTCCGAATAATAACTTGGAACTACATAAAATCCCCCCAAATATCTAATATAACAATAAATGAAATCCTTTTTGGTCAATTAAACAACTAAATATAACAAATGTTCTTTTTAATGATGAGATATGTACTGGACAGGACACTTTACATAAACTATATTATATTTACACTATTTACACACTAGTAAAATCATATATTTGCCTTTTTTGTACTAGAGTATTTTATAATAATTGATATTTATGTTTTATATTTTTTATATTTTACCAGACCAATTTAATCCATCCAACAGGTCAATAGATATTAAGTAGAAATATAATAAACTATTTAATATGAAAAGAATGATCTCCCAAAGCACTACCGATGCATCTAATGTCCTCTTTTGAATGAGTATTATCATTTGTATTCATTTATTCAGGATAATTGGATATGATTGGGTTTCTACTCCTCCCTTCCCAACACAAGGTGGCGGTAACGTCACTAACACGGTGGATGCCAAACTACAAAAGTCATAGAAGAAGGAAGGAAAAAAAAAACGTAGAAGAAGTGGGCGGAGGCCTGCTTGAGATTTCACGAGTAGAACAAATAAAACGCAAATATCTAATGTTACAAGTTTTGTCCTGAAATGAGGTAAGACAAGAAAGAAAGAAGACGTTCAACATTAGTTGTCCGCTAACGTTTAATGTCTCATACCTATACAGCCGTGGCTAATTATTATTAGCATTAGCTAACGTTAGCTGCCAGTTAAAATGGCTCGTACTTGCACAGTTGTGGCTAACTATAATTAGCCGTAGCTAACGTTAGCTAGTATGATGCAAATTTAGTTGAGGAAGTTGCCTTTATTGTGATTATTAACTGTATAAAACCGCTGTAGTGTTCCTAACAAGCTAACGACACCTACTGGAACTTGTTACCAGGAAAACGGAATGTAATCGGTTAAGTTAACCTTTAAGTAGCTTAACATCATACTGTGTGTATCTTCTCTTCTTCGGCAGGTTGTGAACGCATCTGTGTTTCTGACATGGCTTAAATGTAGCAAAATAAACAATCATATTTTTACATACTTTCACTGTCATAATACTTGAAAATAGTTAACAGACATGCTGCGGTGCCTAAACACCAAGCGGAAATACATAATTTTTTAACCAGCCCACTTTGAAAGCCAATCTTATTTTGCATTTGACATCAGTTGTATTCTTTTTAAACACGAACTACCCTCATCCAGACCATGGTAGACAATCGCTATGCTACAGCTCTGGTCATCGGCTCTGTGCTGAGCCTGCTGGCCACAGTCTACCTCTCCGTGGCTGTGGGAACTCAGCACTGGTACCAGTACAGCAGGCCACTTGTTAAACCCAACGGGAGCAACGCCTCCGAGTTTAAGGAGTTCACCGATGGGGAGTTTGATGAGAAGACTTACCGGGACACCATGTACCGCCTGAACGGCACACTGGGACTGTGGTGGAGGTGCATACTGGTGCCCAGCGAGTCATACTGGTTCAAAGAGCCGGGTACGTACATACTACATCTTCCACAGCTTTGCTAACACCTCTTATTTTCAAAGTCATTCACATCTTCAATCCCACGCCATTTGCTAGACCTTTCAGGATGTGCATGCAATGATTTATTTGAAATCATAGTTTGAATCTAAACATTTCACAGGCTCAAATATGTGCCGTTGCATGATTGATTGATTTTATAGTGATTAAGAAGACACCAATAATATTTCATTAAATAGTATGTAGAAGCTGAAACACCAGCTCAAGCAGAAACCCAGCATTATTTTAAACGGTAAAAAACTTTTTGTCTAGTTTTGTCTAGTTTGAAAATGACCTCTGGGTGACACTTTAAAGGACAAGTTGAGTCTGTATAACCCTACCTGGAAGTCTAATGTTGTCATCGATATGCAGCCACAGCTGCGCTGCAACCACTGGCAATAAATCACATAACTACCGCACTATTGATGAAATTACAAATATCCGCTTTCTGATTCTGACTCTAGAGCCAAGGATGGAGACGCGGTGTGTGAGTTTCACTCTTCCTCAGCAATTCAGCCCAAAATACAAATACCAGGGAAACAATAACAGCGAAGAAGATCTGCTGAGAACATGTGAGTCTCGTCTTTCTTCTTGTGTTTGTAGATTACACAATTGTGTTTAGGTCTTCTGTTCACCTGCATTTATTTTGACCAAGTTTCAACAGACTTAGAACCCTCCTATTCAAGACAATTCAGAAAATACAATTTTGATTGGAAAGTGATGTTTAGCTAGAAAAAATGTCAGGTTGAAAAACGTTGTTAGTGAGAGATTGTTAAGCACACGCTGTAAAGTACTGCATTCAGATACGATTTTTGCATCAGGAAAACCTCTGTTTCTCATAGAATTTCTCTTAGAATGTGCTCCTCAAGAAGTGCCTCTTCTTTGCTTTAAACATGTGCCTGACCTCTTTTGAACAATGTTTTTCTCTGTAGCTTTTTGGAGTTTTGTATTTGATGTTTAATGTCTTATTTTCAGACCTGTGGAGATGCCAGTTTCTCTTGCCCTTGGTCTCTCTGGCTTTGGTGTTTCTTGCCGGCCTGGTTGGGGTCTGTGCCTGCCTGTGCCGCAGCTTCACCCCTACCTTGGGTGTGGGAGTGCTCCATCTACTCGCAGGTGAGGGAAATGCCAAAGACCACAACTGACACAATAGAGATTTACATTGGCTTCAGCAATCTTCTGTGATATTCTGTGAATCTTCTGGGTTTTTTTTTGTTTTTTTTTATAGCTTAGTTTCAGATGACACAACACCTGTCATCCCACCTATGCAAACAACGTGGTGCTTCAGATTCACTTTCCCGTGGTGTTCATCTACTACGTCTCTCTTCTACTCATCAGGTCTGTGCACTTTGGGCACCGTCTGCTGTTTCCTGGCCGGGGAGGAATTGTATTCCCTCCGCCCAAAAGAGGTGGAGGGCTCGTTGGGCTGGTCCCTCTACCTTGCTCTCATCTCCTTCCCTCTGCAGATGATGGCAGCTGCTTTGTTCCTTTGGGCGGCCAGGAGTCACCGAACCAACTACACCCGCATGACTGCTTACAGGGTAGCTTAAAGAGGGACCACTACAACCGCTTACCTTAAAACCACCTACTGGCCTCAGTATAAAAATAAGGTTTCTGCTTAAGAAAGAACTGCACTGGTTGCAACGTTTCAGTTCTGCCGCAACAGTCTTTAGAAAACAAAACAATTACATGATATCTCAGTTCTTTGCATAAATACAGTCATCCAGTTTACACCTGATCATCACAAGTGCTTATCATTTAGGGGTTTAATACCTTTTTGGAGTGGTGTTTTCTAGCATTTGTAACCTGAATCTTACCCAAAGCATGCTCTTATTTTAACACCCGTATGTTGTGGATCATTTGTAATCCCCGGTGTTAACGTGCTACTGTACTGTGCTCTTTTAAATGCCATTGCTTCTAAAACTGCTCACCACATTGACCTTAAATTACTTGTAGATTATGAACCTGCACACACATTTCTGACATGCTGGTATCAGGGTAGCTTTCTCTTGTTAGTGCATGCCAAATATTATTATTCAAGCTTCTATTTTTATTTGTTATTGTGTAGATTTATATTGGGATATTCTTAAATATTAAGCCTTTGCTGTGCATTCTAAGGTGACACTTTTGTCATCTGTGGTAATTGTTGGTTTCAGTCTGTGGTACATGTTGACTAAAAGTCACTCACTAAAAATGTAACCACTCATCTCCCATTGTCGGCATCTTTTATAAATCTAATATTTCTGAACAGACTTAATTTGTTTTTAAAACTGAATATATATGTTTGATTTCTAATGTTTCAGGCCCAGATTATACTACTGCCACTTCTTGTTGAGCGAGTTCAAATGTTCTGTTCCTTTTTAATGCTCAGTTAACTGCCAAATATCAGATGTAGCATAAAATAAACCTTCAGTCAGGGAATACTGGTAGCTTGGATAACAATTTGCTAAATCCTCATGAAACTACATCTGCCTTTCGTAAATTCATTTGTTACTCTATTGTGGGTCTGAAATAGATTTCATGGCACCAGAAAACCAATTGTGATTTTTTTTTTGTGTCATCGGGTTTTGTTATTTGTCTGATGTGAATACAACATGGATTTTGAAAATGTTTTGTATGTATTCTGAAGCGCAGCACCTGTTTCTGAATTGATAAATTCAACATTTGAGGACGTCTGACCTTTTGTGTGATCTGGTGTTATAGAATTAGTAAAACATCTAAAAGGGAAAGTATATAAAAGTTGCTATTTCTAGCGAAATTAATGACATTCCCGTCAGCCTCATCTCAGTGTCAATTAGTAATGTCGAAATGCTAAATTAGGTTTTCAGCGTAAATACCAAAGCGGTCCGCCTCGTTTTTCAAACTCAAGGTAAAAAAAAACCACTTTGATAATTAAAATGGATCCATGTTTCCATTTATTCAAATAGTATTTTGCATCATTGCCACAGTGCAAAAAAAAAGAATCATGTCATAGTTCAGTTATATGTAGCAGGTGGAGGATTATAACTCCAGTACCTCTGCATTATACAAAATGAACTCTGGCATTTCAGTTGAGCCTCCTCTTTAAAGCCGCTGAGGTTCACTCTTACAGAGCTGCTGTATTGGAAAGCCACAAAGTAATGAGGAGGTAATCCAGTTGTTTGTATCCTGCACCAGTAGAAAATATCTACTCATCATTACTGTTGTAGATTTCTTCATTTGAGATGAAAATATTTGAGATTAAAAACGATTATGCATGTACACTTTTAATTTGTTGATTAGAATTCGAATCTATGTCCACGTCCTCTCAGTCCTTCTTCACACCCACAGACGGCAAGGTCACAGTGATCTTTTTGGTCAACTTGAAGGCAACTTTTTTCTCATAGTAGGCACATTCGTTCACAAAGAGAGGGTAGAGGTCGTCTCCCTCGTGCTTCACCGTCTCCCCAGAAAATAACTGGAACACGGGGTCGCCCGGACGGAGAACCTTGAAGTCATTGTCCTGGAGAAAGAACAAACCACTCGCCGAGCTTAATCATTTTTAATCACCTTTTTAAGCTGCAAACCTTTTAGCATTATTTAAGTGTTCACTCAGTCGTTATGGAGAGAAATTATCTTTAATAAACTTTAGTTCTATGTGACCCCTCTATATTGTCACTTGATACTTTATGAGACGGATCATAGTGGCTTTAGGGGGAAAGCTTGTGTGTGAGTGCCTTTCCTGCTGATGCCGTCGTCCTGTACCTGCAGCTGTGGGTGGATGGCGGCAGTGATTTCCCCCGTTGTAGGATCCCTTGGGTAGTCCACACTTCCCACCGGCGTGTAAGCCTCCACTTCACCTCCTTCAAAAGTACTTCCTGTTGGTAAAGTAAGGTAAGACGTGTGGTTGCTGGTGTATCCAGGGAGGCTGAGATGAGCATTTGAGGTCTTTTAAATGCGTCTGTCGTTAAAGTATTTGATCTCTAAGCGATATATTGCCAAACAGATTTGGATATCTGCCTCCTCGGATTTGTGCTGCATCGCTCCTTGTATTGCTAAAACATGTGCCGGTAAAATCAAATAAAGAAACATGGCTAAACATCACGAGGGATCAGTAACTAATGAATATGCAACACTGTATATGTAGAAAACTTTTCCAAATCAGGGTTACAACTGGCAAAGAAGAGTAAATATTTAAATCAATGACAGGCAAAGATGAAAATATACTGTTCTAAATGATAACGTATAGATCAATTCAAGACAACAGCGGATCAATAAACTTGAAAAATTGAACCATGAGTTTAATGATCTGACCTGCGGAGTTGTTTCTTACCAGAATTAAATTTCTGAAGCCATTCTATCGTGAGATCCACTGCCTCTTTCACCATGTTAAAGATATCGCCTCTGACGACTCCGGTGGGCTGAGGGCCGACTTCTATCGCTGCAGAGAACAACTTTATTCGGATCAATTATTAAGACGCAGACATAGTGATACACACTTACCGATTCCATGTTTTCCTACTGACTCCAGAGAATAGGCTTCAGAAGGTGGTTCATTAAGACAGAGGGCTCTCACAGGGGCAGAGGTCATCTTGCTCTGAAAACCGACAGGTTAGGGTTAGTTATTTACAGCACTTGAATGCTTTCAATTTAATCTCTTAAATATTGTGTATATAGATTGTAATCATTATAACCGCATTCTTGTATAAAACCATGTGATATTTGTAATTGGAAGTGTTTGAGGAATTGTTTTAGTTCTATCTGAGCTTTTATATATTTAAGCTATTCTAAAATGAGCCTGAATGTAATCATCTCTTCTTCTGTTTTCACATATATAACAATCAACATTTCTAGGACACTTCCTTATTGATCACTACGATATGCATTGCCGTGTCGTGTTGATGCCGTTTTTGCAGTAACATTGCGGTTCATGCGGTTGAACATTAACACACGTACCCACAGTTCCACTACTTTGGCTCTACATTTGTTGTTCGAAAATCTCCGACATCATCACAGTCAAAGCCAGAAGGCCGCAATCCCTTAAAATATGTGTCTGAATGAAGCTCCTACCTGTATGTATTTGTAAATATGAATTGCGATCCAGTCAAAGGAGTAGAAGATGAGACACACGGCCATGTTGGCGGTGGTGTTGTGGATGTCGCAGAGCAGATCCACGGCCTCTCGGCTCCCCTTGGGCCCGAGCTGAGCGTTTAGCTCGCGGGCGCGTCTCAACTCGTAGGGCGTGTCGTCTGTTGTGGGGCCACTGGGATCAACAACATGCAATGGGTTGCCTTATACATGCATACTATTTACAGCACTTTACAGTTTTTCCAAATGTAAAGTTAATCTTTTAAACTATCCACGTTAAAGCTGTGAGGCGACTTACCTCAGTAAGGCATCAGTGAAGCAGCGATTTAGATCTGTTTCCATGTATCTCCTGCAGGCATCCACAGCCGGCGGGTTTGATAGGACGCTTGTTACAGAAACCGATCCCGTCCGATCAGCCTTCTGTCTCTGCATTTCTCTCACCATGTAGACCCCCGACATCTCATTGCCATGCGTCCCACCACAAACAGCAAAACGGGACAGCGGCAAGAAAGAGACGTGCTCCATCTGCCGTTAGGAAATAATGGAAGATGTTAGAACGGTGTTGTTCTTTGTTCTAACCCCGACCGACCTCTCAGCAAGCCGACCAGTTTACAAGTGAAGGCACACATTCATGGAGTTGTGTTTAAACGCGAACCAGCCCGACAAGAGGAACCTGTTACCGGTATGGAAATTAACCATTAGCCAGGAACTGAGTTGAAAAGTGCAAAGGTATTGCTGGATTATATTCAGTGAGTAATTTAATTTAATAAGTGACTCAGCGACTCAAAATCAAATTGAAGAAGACCCCGGTGTGTTTGTTAACCTCTAAATACAGATATTTGCTGCCGTCTTCTCTCCATGGTGTTCGGCCCTGCATTCATTCGGTCTGGCTAAAAACCACAGGGGTCCCACATCTGCTGTTTGAGGCCCCGACTTATGATGCAAACTCATTGTCCTACTTTCCGTCTCCCTTAAGACTAATTTTATTCAACTTCATACATCGTTTTCACATTTTTCATTTTTTTTAACATATTCTCATTGTAACACTTAACCATTTAACGTTAATGTTAAAGGTTCTAACTAAATAAGCGAGAAGTGTTTGTTTGTTTAATGTTAGAACCCATAAGTGGAGGTAGATAATGACAGAATAGTTAAATAATTTTGTATTAATATAAAATATGCTTACTTAGGAAAAGTAATAATTGTTGACAAAGGAGGTACTTTACTGAACAATTTACGCGTCATTATGACGTGATGATATGTTAGTAATCATTTATATTCTTACATTTAGTTAAAAAATGTAACATGGTTTGTTTACTGAAAAATAATAATTTATTTCACTGTGCATGAATGAGAGTCTGCTGCATGATGTCATTTCACGTCTCATGTTCATGCTTTTCAATGCGACGTCAACAGTAAACCACAAATTCAAAAAGAGAAATGCCTTAGAAAACCCCCAGCGAAAAAGTACTGCGAAATGTTCACAGATATAACAGTGTAATGAGAACGCGCAGGCACAGACGATCAAAGTGCAGCCTTTTTTACAACCCGCTGAGTGTCTGCAGGCTGTTACTGTTTTTTTAGTTACACGGTCACTTAATAAAGAAAGCACGAATCCTTTCAAACAACAAAAAAGGTTATTGGTATATGCCATTCACGTCTTACCTTTCTTTCAAAATCTACCTCTGCCAACTGACTGGGCTTCAGCGACCTTTGAACTCGGAGGGACGTTGTTGCAAGGGCAGCACTTCAGTGTTTCATAACCTGCCAGCGAAAGTAAAGTAAAGCGAGCTACTTCCCAATCAGAGCCATGGAACGCACACCGACTCAAACGAATGCAAAGCAGAGAACACAATAAATACAAAGGTGTGTGCTTTTCTAGAACAAACAGTTTTAATGTCCTGCGTCCTCCTTCCTTGTTTTTCTTCTAGTCTTGGCTAAGGACCTCCTCTTTCTGTTCTTCAGCTCAAATTTCAGTCAGTTTGACATTTTAAGGAGATGTAAAAGGAACCGTCACTGAGTGCCTCGTGGGCTGGGTGGGTGCAACTTTGACGACAACAACAACATCAGCAAAAACAGCAACAACCCAGCATGCCTCATTATGCTTCACTAATGCAGGAGCTTCAGTAGTATTCATGTCTTACCTTCAGCTGTTCGTTCCTTTCTTTGCCTGAGGCCCTTGGTGATCAGAAGCTCTTAAATAGTGCTCATCTAGGGAGTCACTGTCTCGCGAGGTCAGAGTGCCAACCAGGCAGACGCAGGTCTGATAAGGATGAGAGCTCGACACACACCAACCACCATACGAAACTCACGCGTTGTTCGTTATGTTTACGTTAATGTTAGGAGACCACACATTGTGCACGATTGGATCTTGTGTTGCGGCAGGAGGACCTGCTCCTCCTCCACGCCAGTTTTTATCTAACGAGAAACATAAAACGTAATGTTCTTCTCTGATGTTAGTCAGCTGTTCCTCCGGCCTGCGGGCCGACAGAGCGGCTCCTGCCTTTGCAAACGCAGCGCTGATACTTGACCTGTGATCTGACAGGAAAATCTACCACAACGAGAGAAGCTGCTTGGCTGAATTCTTCCAGATGTCCCCAACCAGGTTTCCCATTCTGTTCACGTTTCGTTCAATCACTCTTTCATATGAACCATGTGTGTCGTAAGGTGTTCTATTGTCTCTTCTCTCTGTATTACAACCTCTACGCCTCTTTAATCATCCTATCATCCTTTTAACCCTCAGATGCATCATGTGACCCGTTGGAGGGATACTGCTTGCTAGTCTACTAAATGTTAAAATATGGATTACCTCACATCTTTCAAATAATTCCCCTCCGTATAAACCCTCCAGACTCTTCTATTTCTCTCACTCTCTCTAAAGGCAAGTCACTAACTCCATTTAGACGTGTAATCCTGACGGATCAGTCACTTGATCATAAGCCGCTTTTCTCTCACTCGTTCAATCTCTCTATGTCTCTTTCTCGCTCCCTCTGTGTCTGTCTCGTCCTCACATTTTCTCTGCCATTTCATCAAAATGTTCCCATTTGCTGACTTACATATTCTGATAGGACATGAGGACATTTGACTAAAACTAAACAAACGTGTAGCTAAAAAAATACATTATGACTTTTTTGGCGAGCAGCAGGAATAAATAGACTAAAACTATGAAGCATACAAATGATGATAAAACCTGACTAAAGCATTGTAGTTTAAAGAGTAAAATAAAATAGCTTGCAGAACAACAATACTTTATCATGTATACTATACAACTTCATCTGTTGGAACAATAAATAAAGAAAAACTATTCTGTTTCAGTAAATGTTTCCGAAAAGATGTAATCTTACACATCTCAATTTGATCTCAACAACTACAACAACTAGCATCAACAAATAAACAGCTGATTACTGGTGACATAAAACATCCGTACAAATTTGCTTTCCTCCACAGGTTTGTATTGAATGTATTAAACTCACTTTGTCAATCAATTTCCCTGTTTGCTTTACACAGATTAAACTTCCTCCGGTTACACACAGACACCAGCCCCCCTTTGATTTACCAATGACTGAATTATTCATACAGATTTTTTTTTTTGATGCAGCTAATGATATTTTCACGTTACCTATAATAGGCCACAACCTTTTTTAATATGAGGAAACAGGGTTTGTTTAGAAGATGCTTGAACGCTGACATTTTAAACAGGGAGTGGCCCAGAAGAGGGGGCCTCTGGGTAATGAGGTCTTGCTGGGAGGAAACAGACTTTTTGACCTTTTTATGTTCTTTTCCGAGCATGCACAGTTTGTATGTGTTTGTGTGCTCTGAGGAGCCTCCCCTATGAACTCAAAATCAGTACTTCTGTGTCTTAAGATGACGCTTCATGTACGGGATGCCGCACAATAAATGCACACAATAAATAAATGAATGCCAGAACGAAATGCAACCACACGCTATACAATGCGGCTCATAAAAACAAGCACAGCAGGGACACTTTGAGCTAATTGGCAGTTTCCCCCATGAGGAAAATACAATTTATGAATGTCACAATAGTCACCAATACTGTCAGCGTCAAAGCACTCAGTATATTTCCTAATATCCATCAAATTTGGTTTTGATCACACTGTCTGTAATGGAATGCAATAATAGTGCCAAGTTGGATATAATGAAATAATAAATAATAATAAAACTCACAACAAAATCACGTATCATGTTCTGCATAAACAGCTGATTGAAGCTTTGGATGACTGAGGGTTACACAGGTAATCCTTCCAGAACCACCTCTGATTTCTCACCCCCAACATTAAGCAATACATGCAAATACAATTGGAATGATTTATTGATTAGTCAATTATATTTATTTATATTACAAATATATTTGCAAATATTTTGAGATTTATTTGGAGCATTTGCTGCTTTTACTTTGAATTACATTTACTTATTTATAATCCATTTGAACAATGGAGAGGTTTAATCTTTTGGTAATATTTCTCACTTTGTCCTAATCAACCAATCAAGAAATTGGCTAATAAAGAAAATAATCAGCAGATGAAATACATATTAATATGAATGTTGCTTTTTAAATAGCCAGCTTGTCCTGATATATCAGTTTGGCAGCCATTGGTAGATTACTGTGATCAGGGATTGTACCAGACTATGTAAAAAACGAGAGAGAGAGAGAGAGAGAGAGAGAGAGAGAGAGAGAAACCTGAATTCATTTTCTTTCTTTATCCTCCTCTGCAGCGTGTCAGTGTGAGCGATGCGGCTGCATCAGGACCACTTGCCAAGCCTCTCTGGTCACATGTCACAACTCCATCTCGTACGTCCAGAGCCGACTGAAGCGCACCAGACAGCAGACACTTGAGGAATGGCCTCCGCCGGGAATGAGTCCTCCCCAACCAGAAACCTGACCAATCAGTTCGTGCAGCCGCTGTGGCGCATCGGCCTGTGGTCGGTGGCTTACAGCACGGTGCTGGCAGTGGCCGTTTTTGGAAACTTGATTGTGATTTGGATTATCCTGGCGCACAAGCGGATGAGAACCGGCACCAACTATTTCCTGCTGAACTTGGCGTTCTCCGATGTTTCCATGGCTGCTTTCAACACGCTCATCAACTTCATCTACGCGGCTCACGGAGAGTGGTACTTCGGAGAGGTGTACTGCAGGTTTCACAACTTCTTCCCGGTCACCGCGGTGTTCGCCAGCATCTACTCCATGACCGCCATCGCCATCGACAGGTATGCAGAAGATGAGATCGTATTGTGTGCGTGGACGTGTCACCGGAGGAATACAGTGTGTTTTACACATTGATCATTTGTTGATGTTTCCATAGAAGTATCAGGTATTTTTTTACAAAATGAGATATTTTACCTTTCACAATAGTTTTGGCATAAATGAACAAAAGGGTGAGTTCACTTTTAGTTTGCAATATTTATTTATTTTTCAATTGTTGATGTGCTCTCAATGAAAGTATGAGTCAAGACCTCCGTATGAAGAAGGATGTATTCTACATTCACAGTGCAAACCAAAAAGAATTACTAACATAACATGCTTCTGTTAAAAGTATGTTGGTTCCTCTGTTAAAAAAATGGAAAACTTTAACTAAAAGGCTAATCACTCATTTAACTTTAACTCTTTAAAGAAAAGCCGAAGATGCACTTTTTACCCCAGAATCACATGGCTGGGATGTCAGTGGTGACCAATGCATGCCATAATTGACATCAAGTGCAGTTACATCACACAGACACCTTTTCCATTCATTTACTTTGTGTGTCTGTTTAGGGAGCAAACAGACGTAATTGCAATCAGATATTATTTATTGCTTTAACACAAATGCGCAGTTTTTATTAAAGGTTTACAAAATAGCAAATAACTGCCGGAAATGATTTTGTTAACCTGAAATGCTTTTTTACTTGTACTTAGACTTTAATGGTTGCGGACTTATCGGCCTTTAAAAAAAATTAAACATTATGAAAAAAAAGTCAAAAAATAAGGTCAAAACATGTTTTGAAAAAAAGGTAAAAAAATATTAGGATGAAAAATGTTTTGAAAAAAACCTTCCAACACTCTGACCTCTGACCTGCAGGTACATGGCCATCATCCATCCCCTGAAGCGCCGTCTGTCGGCGAAGGCCACCACCGGAGTCATCGTCTGTATCTGGAGTCTGGCCGTGGTTCTGGCCTTCCCTCTCTGCTACTTCTCCACCACCCGGACCCTCCCCCGCAGGACCGTCTGCTACGTGGCCTGGCCCCGCATGGCCGACGACCCCTTCATGTGAGAAACACCGCCAACCCCTTTCCTATCTCATGTCACCCTTCATTGTTTTCATCCTGCTTGTCACTGTCGCACCATTTGAAATATTTTCTGGTGATGATGTTCTTTTTCACTTTTGCAGGTATCATATCATAGTAACTGTTCTGGTCTACGTGCTGCCCCTAGTGGTGATGGCCATCACTTACACCCTTGTGGGCGTGACTCTGTGGGGAGGGGAGATCCCGGGAGACTCATCAGACAACTATCACGGACAGCTCAGGGCTAAAAGGAAGGTAAATGCCACATTCCCCAAAGTGTCTTTGGGAGGGGAAGCAAACAGCCGTATATATAAGCAGATTATGTTGATTTTCCCAAATTAAATGTTCTTCAAATTTTTTAAATGTCTTTAAATTTTCTTTTCCATGAAAAGGCAACTGGCTGATATGCTTAAACATGTCTCCATATCATATGTTACAGGACTGCCTTAGCTGATTTGCAGTTGTGTGTCGCGAGATGAAGGACTTTGTTGGAGAGCATCTGCCTTTCTTTGTGAAAGTAGTTGAAAAAGGATCTTACTCAGAACAAGCGCAAATTTGCAATGGCTGAAACCATGTTGGTGCATGCATCCAGGGGGGCATGCATCGGCAAAAACTGTGGCTGCCAAAGGGTGTGGAAACTGTTGTGGCCCAACCAACAAAGCCTTCTAAAGAGCTAAAAAGTGCTCACTCTTTCTGTAGGAAATACAGAACAGAAAGAAACAAATCTGAACCTTTCACTCTCTAACAAAGTCTGCCTATAGTTTCAACACACTGGAGCTCTGATCATTAAAACCTCTTTTCACACAAATAGAGAACACATACCTTAGAACAAGGACACTTTATATAACTGCACAGTCATGTTTTGGGAGTTTTTTGATGTGGGTGTTTCGGATCAGAGGATGACGCATATGTACAGACTGTTTGTAATTTGGTAAGTTGCAATTTTGAGCTATACAAAGCAAAATTAATTGAATTGAATGTGTTAAAATAGACCTTTGCAAACGTAACTTATACGTATAACGTAACGTAACTTTTTACAATTGCGACCGCAGCCTCGAAGAGGAGACAGACATTCAGAGGGAATCGTCCCGCGGTAGACGGACATCATCAGCCAGACTGAGCACTGTGCTTTGCAGCAGTTGAGAGTTGTGACTGTGAGAGTTGGGTTAAACAAGGATTAAGGTCATCACAGCTGTCATGACGAACATCTATAAAGTCAGCCCATGGATAAACTCCTTAGAGTATAATAATATATTGATAAGCCTCACAAATATTAGAAGTTAACACACTGGATTATGAGAGTCAGCTGAAAGGTTTAGACTGCAGAAGGATTCCGTCTTTTTAATAAACTTGTTTTTAAAATTGGCACATTTACACTCATCAATTCCACCCAGTGTATTCTGTAAAATCTGTTTAATGAAATGAGCAACGATATAACTACAAAACAATAAAGTTACTCGATATATGTTAACTGCTCTACCTACATTTATAATATTGCTTTTGCACCACAAGCAGATTCACATGCAGTGTACAGAAATAGAGACGGTAACAGGTGCAGGCTTTGCCATTTACAATCTTTCCAAAGGCTTTGTCGAAAAACAATCATCATCATAGGTTCATATTGCTGGCGGTCACAAGAGATAAAAGAGATTTAAACACGTCAGGAAACAAAGGTTACAATACAATGGCAGGACAATGATTCAAAGGGCCACTCTGACAAGATGCCATTTTGGCTAGAGATAAGACGGAGTGGGTCTCGTCTCCAACCTGCAGGTGAGCCTCAGCTGATGGTATAATAGCCTCCTGCGCCTTTACCCCCCCCCGCACCCCCCTGGCCCCCCCGCCGCCCCCGGCTCTGCATTGGGTTGCAACACACTGATGAGCTCATGTGCTGCTCCTTCATCTGTCCTACCTGGAGCCTGCCGGGCCTGATGCGTCATTGCTGACCTTTCCCTCTCCCGATGCATTGAATGGAAACATCGTTGTGAGCAGAACGTTGGAAAATAGAACAAATATTTTTTATTGTTGAGCCAGTGTGCATAAGCTTCATATAACTTTGACATTTTAAACGGCACCACTCAAAATGCTTATGTTTTATCAAATTAGTATTGTGAAAAGTATCCCATAGTGACGAACCCACAGAACTTAGAATGTGCATTTCCTCAAATGTCAGCTTGGTATTTTAACCTTCTCCAGATGTCTTCAACCGGGGGTTCACAGACGTGCTGCAAGCAGTTGTGAAATTTATGGTTCATTTTTCAAATTTTTCATGTTTTTTTAATATTCAAATTATTTTCCACAAATTGAAATGTCCAAATGAACATGAATCCAACATATTGTAGCGCAGTGATAAATGGAGGCAAAAGGGGAAATCTCTCAGTCAGAAATATATTAGACCATCGTTTATGTTTAAAATAAAAACGTCAATCGTTTGATTTATTATCATGCATTGAGACGCATTCACGTAACATTTAACAGACTGTGTTGATACCAGCATACCGACCCCTTATTGGCTACAATGTGGCACGCTTGTGCTGTCCTGTTATTAATGTTAGTGTTGATGTCCTTCGTCTCGCAGGTGGTAAAGATGATGATCATTGTGGTGGTGACCTTTGCCCTCTGCTGGCTGCCCTATCACGTCTACTTCATTGTAACCGGTCTCAACAAGCGTCTGAGCAAGTGGAAGTACATCCAGCAGGTTTACCTGTCAGTGCTGTGGCTGGCAATGAGCTCCACTATGTACAACCCCATCATCTACTGCTGCCTCAACAGCAGGTGAGTAAAAAAACGTGAAACATCAACATGTGAATGCTGTATTTGTACACAGTACCATGACTACTTGGCAGGGGTTGATTTTTTTTTTTGCTGCAGGTTCCGGGCAGGCTTCAAGCGGGTTTTCTGCTGGTGTCCCTTTGTCCAGGTTTCAAGCTACGACGAGCTGGAGCTGCGAAGCACAAGACTTCGCCCGGGTCGCCAGAGCACCATGTGCACCCTCACTCGGGTCGACGCCGTCATCCTCAGCAAAGACAAGAGCACTTGTTCACATGGACGCAGGTCAAGACACAACTCTGAGCCTAATAATAAAGACAATTAGTATATATTTGTATATGCCAATTAAAAATACAAGTAAATACTTTGTAATCATCATATACTTTAAGCTGCTTTTTTTAGACATATATTTAATGCCAACAGATCATTTATCATTATCTGCAGTATTACGGCTGCTCTCCCAGCATTGATGCCCTTAAATCAGCGACCTGATATTAAGAGATCCTGGTTGGTTGTGAATTCACAAGTGCTCGCTGCTGTTAATTTTGTTATTTTAAAATCCACTTTTTTGGGACAGTTCAGAAGAGTTACTGCTTACTGTGAGTATGTGTTGCTTTTAAAGGTAACTGTATGTTTTATATGTGTTTTAATGTTAAGATGTTTTGGTGCAGACTCAAACCCACAAAGACTCAAATTAGAGCCTGTACTTCCACTTTATGCTTCTCGTCCCAAATGCCAGAACGGAAATGGGAAAAGAGGCTTTTATGTACTCTGCGCCCTTGTCGTGGTGTATAATGCATACAATATAATGATTTAAGAACCAATAACAGTTCCTCCGTTTAAATCTAAAATAAAGGAAATAAAGCTTTCAAAAATGTTCTACGTCACTGTCACTTAACCCTTTAGTTTCTTTTAACTTGTCTTATTCTGTGTTTTCTGTTTGTAACTATGTGTGTCTATGTTGCTGCCTGTCTTGCACAGGCCTTGTAAAATACATTTTTAATCTCAATGGGACTTTCCTAGTTAAATAAAGGTTTAAATTTAAAAAGAAAAATAGCCGTTGTGGTGAATTGTTTATTTGAGTGTTATAGATTGATAGATGCTATATAGATTAACTATAAAAACTGTAAAACATTTACTGAATTGGAGACTACAAGTTATATAAACACATTACATTTACAAATGAAAAAATCAATTCTCCTCTTGACGACACAGCATTCTATGTGTGTGGCAACTTCTACTGAAGCCACTTTGCACTCAATATTGTCATAATCATAACACATGCTGTAATTCTGGGAAATGTTCCGGCTGTTATCATTATCACAAGAAGAAAAAAATGATTTACTAAAACATGAATTGAGGACAAAACCAAGTTTCCATTATGTTTGTCAGCCTCAACCGACCAATATACGAAATTCCCCCCAAAAGTAAATAAGAAAAGAAAAGAAATACCTTTCTCATAATGATTGATTCCAGCATATATACAGTATCTGCTGATGTTATAAAGTTAATGTGTTTTAAGCCTTTCAAAAACAGTGATATGACGGTGATAAACAGTGTGTGTGTCAGAGCAGAACAGAAATAGCATCGTGCTAATTGTTTTTCATTTGTTCTCAAAAGCTAAAGATCAAGAGAGTTAACGCCACAAGCGTCACCACAATCCACTGGGAGGCGACATTAGCTCGGGATCTAGAAAGATGGAAAGGAACAGTGAGGTTAATATCAGAGGTTATATCTTTTTACAAATCATATTAAAAATCATTATTCCAATAACACTGTTGATAAACATGGGTTGAACAAAATATTTAATGTATCATTATTGTTATAAAGAAAATGTCTTACCCTGACAGACTGGAACAGACGTCCGCATTGCCCAGTTGTAAGTGTTGCAAAACAATCTCTGTGTATTCAGACTCATTTATATCGTCTATTTTTTCATTTACTGCTTCCACAGTGAATACTTCAGCTGGAGATATGAGGGACATGCTATTGTCTTTACTGCAAATGTTCTTTCCCAGGTTAACAAAGAAGCAAGAAGTGATATTAAACAGGACCATACCCTCCAAATCATCATTTTTCCGTAGCATACTGTAACTTGAATCAACTTTGACGAACTTTCCAAATCTCACCTTTGAGCCCTTTTGTGCCGTATATTCTTTTTCCTTGACAAAATACAGAGGCTTGCACTTTTTTGTCCTCAGCAGAAACATTGAATCCATGAGAAGAAAGTGGAGGGACTTGAATTGGAAGCGGTCTTCATAGGTGCTCACGTTTACGCCCAGTGTCTCTACTTCATTGTCGAACTCATTTGTAAAACTTTCACTCCCATCAGCGTATGCCGACAGTGCAGCAGTATGTTCTTTTGTTCCTCCAGGGATCTGGTTTGAACAAGTTGTACCCCATGAATGCTTGAATGGCACATTGTTCTTTAGCTCTTGTTCTAAGAGTCCTGAATGGATAAACTTCTCCGTTGCCTCTTTACGGCATCCATCGTACACAAAATCTACAGCATCTGGGGCCATGTCCAGCAGCTTTGTGGTCCCTGCGTTCACCTTTAATGGAGTACGGAACTTAAGATATAGTTTCAAAAAAATATTATCTTTTAACTTTGTTTGAAATACTATTTTTAAGAGTAACAACAACTTACTTGGAAGTAGAAAAGAAGTGCAGCAAGAAGCATTTTTCTTATGTCACACATTTTAAGGGTGTTTCTTTTCCTCTATCTGTTCAGACCTGAAACAGAAATAGACAAGCCCTTGATCTCCTATTGTGAGTTTTCCACTTTTGGAATATTGCACCAAACTTTTCTTCTTACCTGTGAAAACCATGATTGATTAATGATAAAAACTAAAAGAAAATATTTAAAGGCACATACCTTAAGCAGGGAAAGTCAATTCCTTGGAGCAAAAATCTAGTCTGCGTTCATCAGAGGGCATGGGCGAAATAACTTTCAGCAGTCTTTGCGGAAGTAAAAACATATCACACCAGCAACGCCTTTTTCCTGTGGAAGGAAACAGCATGTCTTGGGGGGCCATGGTGTTGAGAAACTTCTTCTTCTTGTGTTATGCTTTTGTGTGGATAAATAGATTGACACCTGAATGTGCAGAAACTTGACTCTGGTGAGTCAAAGCTGGAGCATTTAGTGTTTTCATTTGGGCTCGTGATTAGATTAGAGTTATGTTCCATTTCCTAAGCACCTCCTCCCTCCTTCCTTCCTTGCTGATAACATGCTGGAACACAATTTGGCAAGAACCCGCCAACACAACAGTAACACAACCCTCTTCATATATACATGTTCAGTTTGAGTGGGAGGAACAGAAAACTAATGTTAGGTCGACAACATCCTATTAAACGATATCCAGGCAGTTGCCTCGAGGGACAGTGTATGTTGAAAATAATTGACCTTTTTAGTTGTTAATTATAATTAATAATCGTTTAGATGAAAATATGATCAAAAAATAGAACTGTTCACTATTATATTTCGGGATACGTTATGCCTTAGTTGTACCTAATCAACAATTGACAATAATTTACTGTGAATACAAATATTATTGTCTGGAACGATCCCTCCTTATACCGGAAACCGGAAGTATTTCCATTTCCGGTTCAGAAGGCGCCAAAAATAAAACTACTTTGAGGCTGAAACTGTTCAACTGACGGGACCTAATAACTGGAATATCGACATAAACACATGACAGTGTGGACAACTGTACCTTTGAATTATTACCAGTGGTGAGTTATGACCAGTTTACTCTTTGAGTTGGCGAGGAGATGAATACGTCACTTATTGTGAGTTTAACGTACGATTAGCGCTGAAAATCACAAGTAATTTGAACTTTAACTATTAAAATACCTGTACTTCCCTGCTTTGGTGGTGGGGAATATTATTGTACCTTTACTCTGCTTTCATTTCACTTTCTTTATTACATGCTACTTTGCAGATTCTATTTTTGAAAACCTAATAGAAATTAAAACATGTTAAGGCGTCATCCCGGCAATACGGAAATAGTAAATGATTTGTAACTCTGACACGGGATGATTGATGACAGCTTTACATGACGTTAGTTAATATTGATATTTTGTCCTCAATAGAGGGCAGTAGGACTGTCGCATAATTACTTTTGTTGGATTTATTAGGATTTTGATAAACAATAATTTTGTAATTTTAAGACCATTTTTTATCATTTATAAAATTTGGTAATTCTATAGAAAAATGAGCATGAAAATGAAAAGTGCAACATTTCAAACTATTGTGTTTCTATAACATTGCATTGTAATGTTGCATTTGGTTAAACTTGGACAAATGTTTAAGGCGGTTAGTGCATACTAACGCAAATATTACAGCAGTTCTAAAATAAATCCTACTATGTTCATACTGTGGTATTCATTTGCTGGGCCATTGAATTGTAGTATTTTATACTAACAGGTGTTCGTATGCCGCTTTTTTTGTCATGTTGAAGGATGAAAGGAAGACTGAAGCTCCACGTTCCCTTCTGCTGAAGGTTCCTTGAGCAAGTCACAGAGTGCGGGTGCAATAAAGCGTCAGACGCTGGTGATCGACGACCAGCAGTTCAAGATGACGACGTGGGGAGATCGGCTGAAGAAGGTCGAGCAGCTTGCTCAGTCGTTCCAGCAGAAGCCTCTGGCCACACACTACAAGCCTCGCCTGTGGCCGTGCCAGCCTTCCTCCGTGTGGAAGCTCTTTCCTCGTCAGTGTTTGGCCATCAGCTTCGCTCAGAGCTGCAAAGAGGTACGGTGGAACACTCATGGCTTTTGTGATGCTGGACGTGTTACAAAGTTGACAGCGGTGCCTTGCACCCCCCCCCCCCCCCCCCTCCTCCCCTCTAGGCTGTACATGTTTTTGCACTTGAAAAAGAAAACGCATCTCTGGGTCAGAGGATCTTCCTGGTGACCAGCTACAGTGAGCTCTGGCATTACTACAGGTAAATGCACTTTGTGAGGTTGTTCAAATGTGATGATGTGCGTGGGTGAGAACGTGTCGTTTGAATTTGTTTTTCAGGACTTACACACAGTCGTTGATGCACTGCTACGAGGTGATACCAGATGGCGCTGTTTGTAAACTTTACTTTGACTTGGAGTTTTGTAAGCCCTCAAACAAAGGAGCAGATGGTAAAACTATGGTTTCTTCACTCATCCAGGTAGGGCACTTTTGGCATCTTCATGGAATATATATGAAAAATGCAGATAACAAAGTTTTATGCAGTTATAACATCCAAGAATGTGTTATAAATAAATCTACTTTTTTTTACTAGGGCATCAATGTTCTTGGTCATTAATAAATAATAGATGTTTGTTTTAGTGTGTATATTGACTCAAGACTATCACATACGGGTGCAACATCTGGATAAAGTAGCTAATCTTGTTCATTTCTTACCGTGAGATGTTTGACGTGCTGTATGATATTTATCACTCTGTATTTTGTGCCTCGACAGTATGTTTGTGACGAGCTAATGGGGGTCTACGGGCTCGAGTGCTCTGCAGAAAATGTCCTCAACCTCGACTCGAGCACGGAAGAGAAGTTCAGCAGACATCTCATCTTCAATCTCCAAAATGCGGCTTTCAAAGACAACATACATATGGGTTGGTCCAGTAAAGGCAGCAAAATTGTCATATTTTTGTCATAAAGATGTTACTTCAGTTCATGTATTCTGTCTGTTTTTCAGGCAGGTTTGTCCATGCAATCCTCCAACCGGTCCGGAGTGCACCCAAAAGTTGCCCGGATGTTGGGATGAGTTCGGAGGCAGAAAGCAGTGAAACACGGTTTGTTTTTCCCAAAAGAGTATTTAAATATATTTGCTACCATCTCTTTTTACAATTTGTCTCATTCACGCGCTGACGGCAGAACCGTCTCCGAGGGGACGCCAGCAGAGGCGGGTGAGATGGAGGAAAGTCCACAGGCCAAGAGGCGCAGGCGGGAAGAGACCGACCTCGACTTCCTCCGGGTGAAAACCAAGGATGGCCGAGACTCGCTTTTTGTTGATCTTGGTAAGAGAAACCACAAACTTTATTTGTAGTTTTAGCCTCATATCAGACAATAACTTGGGTAAAATGATTCTGTTGCTTTAGTCACTAGCACTTTGATGCATCATTTTTGTAAGCATTTCCAATCTCCAATAATATAGTAATTATGGCTATAATTCACAAAAAAACAGGTGTTTACACCAAGAACAGAAATTTCCGCCTCTACAAGTCATCAAAGGTGGGAAAGAACGCCGCATTCAAGCTGGCAGACGACAACAAGTTTACTAACAAACTTGAGAAAGGAGTTTCTGAGGAGGAAAGTGTGTTCTTGGCTTCCCTAGTCTGTAACGTGAGGTACACCACTTTTTAAACTCAGTTTTCTGAAACCATTACCGTCATCCATCCTCGGAGCTGATTTCTGTGTATCACTAGTTTCACAGGTCAAAGAATTCTCACCTCAGATGTCCCAGAAACAAAGAGTTCCAAAAGCTCGGGGCCTCAATGCCAGCAGGCATCAGCCACTTATCCAGGTAAGAGCGATCTGACAAACGAGCCTTCTCCCTCCCTTGTGCAACGGCGCACACCGTATTGTAGGATCGGTCGGACTGTCAATAGTTAAGCTATAGTTTTAGTTTCTGTAACTTCTTTTCTGTCATGCATCACTGGCAGGTTCACTGTGTGGCTCTCTGTCCTCCCCTCATCCCGAAGTGGACAACTTTGTACTGACTGTGGTTAAAAAGGATGCCATCCATGGGAGTAAGTGTCTGGGAAAGTTGTTATGTTGTTTTACTCTTAAAACATTTTGAATTTGCATCAGTCAACTAATCATGGGTCTATAAATTGATAGAAGATCATGTTACATGCGTGTATAAATTTCCTAAAGTCCAGAGGTGTTGCTTTAGGTGCCTAACAGTCGTTGTTTCCTGATGATATCAATCGTAACCGTTGAGGAAACTGACAGTTGATCAATTATTGAAATATCGCAGTTATGTTAGTTAACTAACAGATACATATTTTCCGCCTTAGACAACACATGTCATGCTTTTTAGCAACATTGCTATTGTATGATAATAATGCTTACTGCTAATGCACAAATAATCTAGAGAGATTGTAATTCAGCTATCACATCACTTAAATCTGGCAAAGAACCCAAACTTTGGATAAGCTACAGACATGATACATTCTATTAATTTTAGTAATTACTTCCCAAGTGACACTTGCTCTGGGTAAGACCCATTTAAATCTAAATTATTACGTTCGTAAGACAGATTTAGCAAAATAATAGATGATATATTTAATGTTTCCGATTACATCTTTTTTTTCTATTACGTAACTCTTAATACACTAAAATATGTATACATGCATAATTATGTGTGAATTTGTGTACAGCATCTATACATCATATTCACATAGCTATTTGTACAGTGATTGATTGTATCAGTTTGTATCCGCAGTCAGCTACGTTTACTTCGACAGGCATCAGGCGATGGAACTACTTTGCTGTTGAACAACTGCTGGTTTACGACATCGCAAAATACCGCTGGTGTGAAAACGTGGAAAATTTTCACAAAAGCAACAATATCATGTATGTACGTTTGATGTTTCGTGGACGTTTGCGTGTGAAGTGTTCTCCTCTTACCTTCTCACTCACGCATTCCCCTGCAGGATTGTTGTGGACCTCAAAGAGGAAGCGTGGTACCAGAAGTGTCACGACCCTGATTGTAAGAACTTCAGGTCCTCAAGTAAGCGATGACCCTGAGAGCGGCCACACTGACTCTTTTATATTTTAAACAAATGATCTGTTCGTGGGGAGGGCTCCATGCAAGCTGTTTAAAACGTATTCACGTCACAGGTCGCCCGCTGCCACAGGAGATCTGCGTCAGCTATTTCATGAAACTGGTTAGTCTGCTTCACCTTTAACAAGCATCCTGATCGACTGAGCTGAAATTGCACTCATATTTTTGTGTTTGCTTTTAAAGATCAGAGACGTTGCTGTTCTGCTCACTTACAGGATGAAGAAGACCAGGCTTACTTAATGGATGATGCGGGCAACATTGAACCCAGCCAGGCCCCAAAGCAGACCCCCGACAGCACCGTGTGTCCAGAGGAGGCGGACGTGTGGGGGGACGTACAGGATGACCAGGACTACCTGGAGAGCCTGGACGACTATGAGAAAAACAACGGGGACATCCCCGATCACCTGCTGCTCAAATGTATGGCAGACTTTGACTCCCAGTGAAAGGTGAGTCTCGTCGTACACAAGTGGAACAGTAAAAAACACATTTTTACAGAAAAGGGAGTCAGAGGAAACAGTGCTGCTTTGGCGGCAGTTAACTCTGATCATCAAATCCAGATGTGCACGTGACATTTTATAACTGGTCTATGACGCAGTGTTGAGAGGCAGAGCTGTCTGCTGACTGAAAGGATGCTGTCGAACAAAATGTCCCAACTGGCCACTACGGTACCATGTTGGGATTTCTAAAGACGTGCTGCTCTGACATGCTTTTGAGATCTGATGATCTTTAATTATTACATGCAGGATGTAAATGCTATTAATGCTGCTGACTGCTATAAATCTGAAATAAAGACAATTTAAAAACAAATTCCAGGTTCTAACATTGGTTATAAAAGGAATGCCTAAAAGATAGTGTAACAAGTAGTCTGATTCATCTGGAAAAGGACAATAAAACAAGGTTTGCAAGAAATGCTATACTATGGGTTTATTTTATTTAGGTATTTTATAGTAAATAATGTAATGCTAGTATGTGTAAGTAAATGCAAATGCTAATAAATTCTTCAAACTTCCAATGCCTGACTTGTAGTTAAGCAAATCGTAATAAAACGTGATAGCATGCTGTCAAACACGAGGGTAATAAAGAAGAGGAGGAGAAAGGTCTAATGGCGTTATTAAAATAGCATGCTGTGTAAAATGGTTGATTGTTAATAATAGTAGTTATGGAGGCAGAACAGTTCATAAAGTTATATTATATCATTAGTACAAAACTTCCCATACAAAGTGTTATGAAATAGCAATTTTATGGTATGTCAAAAAAAGTCACATGTTGAAGTCATACTATGTTAAAAAGTCTCTAATAAAAGGTAATATGTTGCAGAGTAAAGCCTGCTATATATTGTTCTGTATTTTGCTTTGTTATTAAGGTGTATCAACAGGACATCCGCCCTTCACAACTGTTTGTATCTTGTTGAGCAGAAAATGTAATACTTTGTATTGTATTATTTAAACATTAAACTGCAGTGCTAACCTGACTACATCCACAGCGTTGTTGCTTCCCTGACTGCACAAAACCTTATAGGTTGGCGTCCATGTCAGAAATTACAATAATGTCAACCTGTCACCTTGCAGTGTTTTGTCACTGAGAATTTGTTGTTCACAAGACTAGATGGACAGACAACACGCAAACGCCCCACTCAAAACGATACAAGATAAAAAACCAAACACAGATTTGGAAGAAAATATTTATTTGGTACACCTGGGAAATAAATACTGTACTTGTAACTTCAGCACAAAACTGCACTGTCACCCTTTTTAACATAGTCATAAAAAAAAGACCAAACACAATAAAATGGCTTGAAATCTCAAAAAGCCTTAATGTGATCAAAGTGTAGACACCATTCCTCAGTCAAACCATCAGAACCCAAATATTTAGTCAAGCAACAGAGATGCTGCTCCGTTTCACACAAGAAAATTTAAAATTTAGTGAACTTCAATATGAAATGTTGTCAAGGATGTGGAATTTGAAAACAAAGTGAACAAGTGGACCAAAAAGAAACCTCTGGACTCTCAAGTGTGTTCTAAAAATGGTATGCAGCTTAATTCTGCATACTGTGAAAATAAAGATCTGAAAATCTAAAAAAGAGGAACAGCACGTACAGTTCATTAACATTTCATTTCCCATGGAGTGTTAAAGAAAATGTCAAAAAAAGGCACGTCAAGTCGTCAAGCAGTACGATTCCCAATAGGCCATTAACTCAATTGTGCAGTAAAATAGGTGCATCAGTCCTTAACAGGAATGCAGGGAATTACAACAGACTTATCAGGCACAATATTCTGCAAACAAATAGACTTTTCTTATTTTGCAGATACACTATTTACAAGTTTGGTGATTATATTAAATACCAACTTAAATAGACCGACACATCAAACAGACTGGTAGATAAATAGTGAATACAAGTCACTTGTAAAAGCAGTTTCTTTCTGTCTGAGTTTTTTTCTGCGGCTCCCAAGAATAAAAAAAAAAATGGCACAAAATGTCGTCACATTTCCGACCATGAATTAGTCCGACTTAATGGCAGTTTATGGCATGAGCAACATATTTCCCCTTTGCGTCGACCCTTTACCCTTTAGATAAATTCAGTGGTACAGCCATTAGAAGAAGTGGTGAGAATACATATTTCAGTATGGATTGTCACTGACAGCTATGGGGTCCTGGTTGTGTGCTTTCTATGATCGTTACCTTTTTCTGACATTACTCCTCGATCCCAGTCTACATGTTAATTTTGGCATAGAGTTCATCAATTTGATCTCTGAAGAGGTTTCGAAGCTCGGTCCTCTTGGCCTTCAGGGTCGGTGTCAACAGGCCGTTCTGGATGGAAAACTGCTCGGGATGCAACGCGATGTCTCGAACCTGCCGGGGAGAAACCGAACAAAGGCAGATATAACAGAAGTACAGACATACGGTTAAAGTAGTGGTCTTAAGAGCAATTGTATTATTGTCAAATCATCTGCTAATTAAATCAGCACCGGGTGATGGGATTCAAATTGCTCGTCTTTCCAAACAATTCGGTTTACTTTCAGGTTCTACAAAGGAGCACATTTTAACAACTGATAATATGTATCCAACTGAAAAACAATGTGACCATTAATGTAGTTGAATGGTAAATTCTGAACTTGAAGCGTTTTTTATTTTAATAAAACAAAAATCACCTGCTCAAAAGACTTCAGCCCTGCAACTTTGCCCAGCCTCAGTATGTCCTCCAGAATGGCATTCTTCACATCCTAAAAAAAAACAGTTAAAACAGTTAACATGAGTAGCACGTGCGAGAGTCAGTCTGCGCTACAGTTAGTAAAATATCCTCACCTTGTTTTTGCACAGTTCAGCGAAGGAGCCCTCAATCCCTTTTTTCTTGATCCAAATAGGCAACATGTCTGGATCAGGTACCACGATCCCCACCAGACATGCCTGAAAAATGTAACCCGAAGATAAAAAAATATCTTGTGCATGATCAGAACAATATCTAATATTTAGCGCTACACCAGTTTCAAATGAGTCACCTGTAAGCTTTCGCCGTAGACGAATATCTGGGCCACTGGATCACTGAGACTGTACGCGGTTTCGATCTTCTCCGGGGCGATGTATTCTCCTTGTGCCAGCTTGAAAATGTGTTTCTTCCTATCGATGATCTTCAGAGTGCCACTCTGTGACGAACCGGGAGAGAAACACAAACTGAAATCGTGGATGCAACTGATGCTTTGCCACCAGGTGTCAAATCTACCCAAAAACAAGGATCGTGGATCAATGGCGCTGTCAAGTACAACGTACAGGAAGCCATTTTCCAACGTCTCCGGTGTGCAGCCACCCATCCTTGTCGATTGCCTCGGCAGTTTTCTCAGGATCTTTCAGGTATCCCTGGAAAACATTTGGTCCTTTGACACACACCTAAAAAATGGGATGAAAAAAGAAAATCACATTTCTTTTAAAATGTTTGAATTGTTCACGTTTGCAGACATCATATTTATATAAATTCTACATTTTGACTTTAATTATTTTTTTACAACTATTACACATAATGACTTAAAAATGAATTTTAAATGACTTTACTATGCTACAAATAATAATTTACTGACATTACGGACATGCATTATTGGACATGTTTTAAATGTAAACTCTGACATACACACACTGACCTTTTAATGCATGCTTTAGTTACTAACTGGGAGTTTTTAATCTATCATTGCACTGTAATCAAAAAGTTATTTTATTTTTGTTCTATGAAACTGTTGACACAATACCAACTAGTAGTAGAATTTCAATTCTGCTTTTTGGAATAGATCCATAGAGCCAAATACTACAAGCCGTTAAGTCTCTTTACTTAAAAAGAAAATAGATGAGATTGATTTCCCCGTGCAGCTTTGTGAGTTTCATTTTAAGCACCTCTCCTTCTCCATTTGCTGCCAGGTAGTTCATTTCTGGCACATCCAACAGTTTGATAGCATTGCAGGGCAGAGGAGCCCCAACGTGACCTGCAGACACAAAACAGTCACGACTTACTTTCATGGTTCAAAGACCGAACTGTGTGAAGTTAAATCCTCAGCCTTATTACAAATAAACGGGCAGGAGTACGTACCTGCTGTCCAGTCCCCGGGCATCGACATGGAGCACCCAGCTGTGCATTCAGTCTGGCCGTAGCCTTCATAGAACTGTGGCGCGCAGAGGATGATTTAGTGACTTTTACATGCAAACGATGAATGAGTTGGGTCGAGTGGACGTGGCTCACCTGGCAACCCAGTGCAGCCCGAAGAAACGTCAGGATGGTCGGAGACACCGGTGCTGCCCCGGTGATGATGAGTCTGACACGACCGCCGAGGCTCGCCTGCGCATGGGAAACATTTTATTTTTACATTTTTTTATTAAACAAGTGAAAGAAATACGCTTCAGTTGAACAAACAAAAAAAACAAGAGTCCTTGTTTACCTGCACTTTCTTGAAGATGAGTTTGTCCCACAGGCTGTCCGTTCTGACCACGCCGCTTTTAAGCTCCGCCTCCTTCCTTCTGAAAGCAAAATCGAGCAGCCATTTCTTCAGCGGCGTGTTGGCCTGACTAAATACCTGTGAGTAGATCAAAAAAGCTTTATTTTAATCTCCACATTGGAAAGAGCAAAAAACGAGGCAGCAGACCACAGAAATGGGAGTAAATCGGCAATTAAGTCAGTTGAAAAAACTAAAAGCAGAGGATTCTATTGACTACAGCTTCTGTAAACGTTATCGTGAGTAACATTTCACACATCCTAACCTTATCAAACATGCGGTTGAGGAGACGTGGGACCACGGGGAAAACGGTTGGCTGCAGAGTTTTCAAATCATCCATCAGAAGTCGAATGTCCCCTTGGAAATAGCCGATTCGAGCGCCGTGGATGAGGACGACCCCCTGACGACAGGAAAGCCGTTTCATTAAATCATTGTGACAACTCGCCCACAAGCAGGAAGTGTTGTGAACGTTTCGCTAAATATCTACAGACTCAAAATAACTGAGGTGGATATACACACACTGCATTTGCATTTTTTGGCGTCACTGCAAATCACCACACAGTTTCTCACTTAATCAGCCGCAGGTCATTTGATGGCTCACATTGAGGAAAGTAAAAATGCTTTTCCATCAAACCTTTAAAACCACACTCTATTATGTTATTGCACAACGCATCTGAAGAGCAGCAACTGCAACACACATACCTGTACAACTCTTTCAAACATGTGCGCTAGAGGGAGGTAGGATACATGAATGTCATGGACGCTCAGCATGCAGTGTACCTGCGGAGGACACACAGCACAAAAACACATGCAATCTATGCAGGCTGAGCATGGCGAACTCTACCTCCACCACCCTCTCAAACATGTGTGCCAGAGGGAGAAAGGAGATGTGCACATCTGTTTTGGTGGGTTTCAGAAAGCCCTGGACGACCACGTTGACAGGAGGGGGAGGAGGAGACACAAGGGAAAAAACGATAAAGCAAAAGGCGAGACGGACAAGAAATGATAATAAAAAGGCATCAAAGAGGGTTAACCTGAGTCAGACGGGGGTTTGAGATTTTATAGTAGTAAGTTTATCAGCAACGTTTACAATTCACGTGATCCGAATGCAAACACGTAGGTTTGGTCAATGGTGTGAAAAAAGGGGAAGAATGTTTTCAGCTGTTTTTTCACGTGTCTAGGACATAATAAATGATGACAACAGTGAGCTTTGTAAATATCTGCAATGTTGATGCACTACTCCTGTTAAAAATCACATAGTTTCTTTAAAAGTAGAGTACAGCAGGTGCGTCTTTACTACAGAAACAACTTTCCTTTACTGCCTAATCATTGGTTTTTAGTTCTTTGTATTAACCATAAGCAAACATTAAGATTAATATATGTAGTCCTTCTATCGTTGTGACTGAATTTTGTTTTTTTAAATGAGAGAGGAACATTAGTGGAACAGCGTTCTTTACTAAAGGAAAAAAGAAAATGTCATAATACAACCAGAATCTTTCACTGTTAAAATAAGAGGACTAAAACATACAGATACAGGCTAAAGTTTGGACACATTTACTCATTCAGGAAGTGTGTCCAAACCGCTGGTACTGCGCATTAGACAATAGCCTTTAGTGTAAGAAGTCCAGTTGGTATGTTTGTTTACCTCTGTCATTTTAATGAAAGCTGCAGTGTTGGCAATCACATTTCCATGAGTAAGCATTCCACCTTTTGGGTTTCCTGAAAGGAAAGCAGTGAGCATGATTATGCATGAGAATGAAAAAAACGAGAGACATTTCCGACTAATGTTGTAACGCAGTTGTGTAATTACCCGTGGTACCGGATGTAAAGCAGATAAGGGCAAGGTCTTCTGGTGTAGGGGGCTGTAATCAGATCACAGATAAACACTGACGTATATTTAGCTTGACTGCAGTTTGTAATGTGCGAGAGAGGCAATTTCGTTTTTTTGGCTGCCGATCACAACCAAATTATTTGAAGTTTTTGACGGCAGTAATGTAGTGAGAATTAACAGCTTTTCATCTCATGCAAACAGCTGGCCACTCACCACTGGTTGGTGCAGATTGGCTTTACCCAGAGCCTGGAACAAAAGAAATGTTCCCAGAGTGAGACTGTAGCGTCTGTAGGTACAGCTGATAACAATCATGCAGCGCCTCAGGGACTCATTTCCATTCAGTCATAACCAGAACATGGCAGTGGCACTTAAAACACAACAACAACGGGGAACATCTGCTCAAAGTTGTCGATTGTAGATTTTGTCCTTTGTCCAAAAAGAAGATTCGCTTGTTATTCTGACCTCAAAGCTTTTTAAGCTCAGGATGTCGATGCCGCACTCTCGTCCGAGCGCCACCAGCTCGCTGCCAAACGGCTCAATGAGCACAATCGTCTTCACCGTCCTCCCGTTCTCACTGACACAGTCCAAGATCATCTGGGCCTTTTCGGGCACGTCGCAGATCACGGTCGAGATGGCAGCTGTGAAGACGGACGTCGCCAGATTGACGGCTCAGTTAGCGTCAGCATTCGCGTCCGTTTATCTAGAGCGCGGCGATATTACTGCAGGTGGTGTGTGGTTAGGGTTTAATTGTGGACTTTTGCGTACCTCTGTGGATAACGTAGCCGATCGCTTCGGTGCCAAGCGTGTCGTACAATGGAACAGCGACCAGGGAGTATGTGTAACAGGCCAGCTCGGAGATGGTCCACTGAGGGACAAAAACAAAAAACATAAATAAAGCAACAGCACTAATGAAAAAAAATAGAAAACAATTGGAAATACAAAACTTCCCGACAGCCACTAACATCAAAAACCTCTGTGAGTTGAGTTTACACATAAAACAAGTCCAAACAGTCAAGTCTTACAACGTATAGCTCGTCAATATATATTTATTTATTCATTTATTTATTAAGCAATTCGTCTTACCTCCGGCCTGTTCTGGGAAAAGATGCCAATAAACTTGTCTCCCGTATGAGAGTGTCCTCTGTGAAGGAAAGCGGAGCCCACGTGCTGCGCTCGGTCTGACACCTGTGCAACAACACAACAAAAGTCTTGTTTGTTGGGTTTTTTTTCCTTCTTGGCGAGTTGTGGAGAAGTAAAGCGTTAGATCCCCACGTCTCACCTCACTGTAAGACTGCCACTCGTACGGCTGGTTGGGTTTCCTTGATCCCAGACACGGCCCGTCGTCTGCAAAAGATACAATTGTTCACTTGCACCCACATCCGTCGGCAAAGTTCCATCACATGAAAACGATACGCGGGATACACTCACTTGACACTCTGAGCCCTCGCTGGAACACCTCGTAGATCGTGCGTGCGTCGCTGTAGTAGTGAGTCATGTGCTCGTCGCTGTCGTTCAGCGCCGACCTTCTTGCACGTTCGCCACCCTAGAAGAAGAAAAATAAACCCCATCATGTAAAGACCAGCACTGAACCAACCTTCTGCGCCGCTCAGTCTGGACACACATTACAGCATTCTCTAGCGATCAGCACAAGAGGGAGGACGGAGAGGAGCATCATTATCAGCATCATCAGCATGTGAAATGACAGTAGACTGCGGAACAACACGAGTTGGGACAAGCCATGTGCACTTAGGCAGCGGACACGGCTCGTATTGTTGTTTCTCTTTTTAAAATAAAAATAGTTCCCGGTAAATGGCAACCGCAAAGTTGATGGCTTGAAATAAGCTTTGATAAATAAGATTTTACTTGTGAATAATAAATAAAATAATTTGCTAATGAACCCAAATTGAAAAGGATAAAACAACAAATAGCGATGAAGTCCACTTTCACAGCTAAGCCAATTTTAACTTGTCAAAGGTCAACTTTTTAAGCACTGGAAGGCTCCTTATCCTGAATGATTGAGTCGGATCTTGCTTTAGTTATTCCTCTGACTCGCCGGAATACAGGACAGCGGCTGGACAGTTACATCATTGTCTTTCTGCGTCATGCACGAGACTCATGTCAAAGGAATCAGGTTCAGCGACGTTTGACATCAGCCGAGGAAAAAGGAGAAAGCGATCGCTTACTGGCATTTCCACCGACTGCTGGCCGAGGTCACATGGTGGTTTGAGGGCTTTCGGCCGGGTGGCGAACCAGTAGGTGGTGATGGCGGCGAAGGCCCCCATCCCCATGAGCGCATTGGTGGGCAAGCCGCGCATGTAATGCCGAACATCCTCCAGCTCGGAAAACCACAGCTGTCTCAGGACTTCCGGAGCCTGCATGACTGTTCAGAACGACCCTGAAACAACAAGACAGAAACACAATCACGTCAAAGCACTTTTAGTCCTGCTCTCTTTGTGCCGCTGTTCCAGTTAAGATGATTTCTTAGGAAAAGATATACTTTTTTTTTTTTTTTAAAGAACCAATTTAGCATCCACGCATAATCAAATAATTTGACTGTACGGTTTGGGGAAACAGAAATGAGGGACTCGCGGACACAATGTGGATCTGTCGGGACGCAGTGACACAGCAGGCGCTGATCTTTTTATCAATGGGTCTCTTGTTTTAGATTATCAGAACAACATCAGAACCCGCTCACGCAGAAGGAGAATACTGGTCCCATTCAGAGTTAAAGGCAATTTACTTGCGTCGGTGTCACCGTGGTCTCAAAAACATGCTGCGCTGAACACACTGTGTAAGGCAATGTTTTATTCTCTTATGAAATGAATCAACATTTTTGTTTAATTTTCCTTTCAACACCACAAACCATAGCTTTGAATATTGTAACACAATGTTCTTCAATAGATGAGACATGTCCTGATTTAATTGTTTTATCAAATCATAGATTTGCTATACTTTCTTTCTCGGGAGAATCTAATGTTTGGCTATACTTGCAGTAGGACTTCCTTTGAAAGTAATTTAAATGCATCATATGATGATATGATAGAAAGAGGACCAGAGACAGGAATTCTTCAGAGCAGCAAAATGTGATACAACTATTAATTTGTTGTTTAAGAGAAGAAGTTTTTTCTTTGAGCCGTCTTTAGGTCTAAAATCACAAAAACAAAAAAATGAAGAATATTAAAAGATTTTAAACAAGAATCCTACCAATATAAATATATGATCGCAACTGTTCTTACTTGAACACAAATGCATACAGAAGGAATATGTGCCATCACATTCAATGTCTTTTGAAGCAAGGAGACGGGAAGGCGGTTTGACGCCGCACGCGTCTTCAGATCTCAAGCCGCCGTGGTGAAGTGAAGCTTCCCCTCAGACAACATTTAAGAATTCGACTCACTTGGCTGAAAGCGCATTGAACTGGTAACACGGCTCCGTGCCACAAAACTGCAATAGGAAAGTAAAATGTCAAATGACATCCAATTGCTTAAGCGAGCCTTTTTCCCTCCAGACATTTATCAACTCAACTCCTAATAGCAAAAGGTATTTTTCTAATATCACACCTGGACACGGTAACACATTAACAACAATGTGTAATGTGCCAACATGTTCCACTCAGTTGACCTCTAGATTAAATGGTAACAGACCTGTAGGTCAAGTAACAACCACCACATACAGTAGGTAACAATTGACTTCTCACCTACTTCTATTATTATCACACATCTCATGGCAACAGAGACCAGCGCCCACTGGGGCAAAGGGTGCACACAAACTACTTCTTCCTTCAATTATTTCAATTAAAACGCAGTAAATTGTTGCATCTGTTCAAGGATCAAGAGATTATTGATGCTCCAATACCAAAACAAAATATACACTGGCAAGAGGCCGACTGTAATACATTTAAAAAAATAAAAAATGAAAAGCAAACAAATTCAACCTTACAGTACTACGGTGAAGCCCTACAGGTGAGCTATCCTGAAAGACGAGATGACCACACTACGTCTGTGACGGCAAATCAAACGCGGCCAAAATTCAGCCAAAAACTTAGATGGTGGAAAAAAACGAAGGTGAATAAATCTCTATACTCACAGTCCCCCAGTGTGTGTGTGTGTGTGTGTGTATGAAGGTTCGTATAGACGGTGTCCAAGGGCAGAGCGCCGCAGCTATCTGACCGGCACTTTGCTGCAGCAGTTGCTATTAGAAGGACTGCCGCTGACCTCTAACAGGCCTCTGAGGTTCTCACAACTATGAATAGCAGAGACACGCCCCTCTAAAACAGAAACACAGACGCGCGGGGCAAGGCTACCCGCGCGTCATCCAAGCAGCGGGTCGATTTAACGCCACGGAAATGTGAGCTTTTTGTCCTTGTGAAACCAAGACTTGCATAAGAGGGGACTACCAGTTATCAGCTGTAAAGAAAAGGAAAAAAAAAACAGTTTAAAAGGGTAATCGAGGCCACAAATTCAATTAGAATCCAGCCGACTGATCGTTGATCTGCGTGACTCAAACATTGAGGGATGTTTATTTAAGATTGAAAGACCGGTGTCTTATCAGACATTATCTGGACACGGTGTGCGCAATTTCTGTGTTGCCGAGAAGGTGAAACTTGTACGAGTCCACGATGAACAGGTGAAGATTTCCAGTCGATTAACTACAGTTGAGTTTCATCAGCTGACCGTAACCAGCGAAACACACACGTCTGTTGGTGGAGCGTAACGGTTATACTCAATGCCGAAACATGGTGGTAGAGGTTGTATGGATTACATTGTATTCTGTATCTTGTCAGTGTGTTAATTATGTACATCAATATACAGTTTTATGAATAAAAAAGTTTCTCATTAATTCCTGCTAATTACATGCCTGACAAATCAAAATATTCCATCAGATTGATGGTAACAGACCACAGCAGCATCTTTAAATGCCCTGTTTGTTTATTTATTAACAATACTTAACACTTGTTTGATTGTTATAAGAACAGCACCTCATCCTGAAAATTCCTTAAACCTTTAATCAATTTATGGTTTTCAACACTAAAACACAACTTGGTCCTCTGGAAACATCCGTCTCTGGGTTTTCATCCTGATGGCTTCATTTTATTTTGCAGACTAGAACACCATTCAATAGAATATTAATTCATAGATTAAGCCATAATCATCTCATCTCTGTCACATGCCATCGATGACACGCTGGAGACATTGTTGTCACAACGCCTCCCCTCACTCCACCTCTGCTCTCCATACTTGGACGGGGAAGACGACGGGCCAATGGCAGAGCCGGCTGGCCGGTCACCCCACACGCAAGACATTGGGGAAAAAAAAGAGGGAGAGAGGACAGCTGGATCACTTGACACAGAACATCAGGCCAGCAGCTCGTGAGTGGACTACAGCTCGAGTTTTGAAACCACAACCAGGAAGTTACAGAGAGAAAAACCACACGGCTGGTTAGTCGCACTGGATTTCCTCACAAACAGTCAAGTTCCTCTTCACGGAGGCGGGTAGACAAACAAAACAAATTAGTCGGCTTGGTTCTTGACCGTTGGGTTTAACGATTTAAGCTCGTAATTACAACTTTAACACCCGGGGATTTGAACAAATTTAACTTAATTCCATTTTAGCAAGAAGGTCACTTACAAATCCCAGGAGCAGCTTTCTCTCAGCAGTTACAGGAATCTGCGCAGCGGAAAAATGTAGATGATTCATTGATTCCTGGGGGCTGATGTAACAGATACTTCAGATTTAAAGAGTAAGGAGGGCGGCGTCTTTTAAAGACCTTTGAAAAAACTAAATGCAAAAATGTGATAGCTAGCTTCTTTATTAGTAAATAGTTACTTAAAAAGAAGAAACTCTATAAAGCATAAATACAACATTAATTGTCCTTCTGAAAAAAGAAAAGTCTGGAGTTAAAGGTATTTAAATTATAATGGCAATAGCAGGCTAAAGAAAGAATGAAAGTCAATAAGTTGCTACCTTGAAAATTATAGCTCCTCCACATCCTTGCTGTGGGTCAATGATTGACAGCTGCAGACTTTTTAGCTATTACAGCTCTAACAAAAAAATATCCTAATACCTGAACCTAACTATGTTCAGGACATTTGCAGTGTTTTACTATTAATTCAAATCCAAAAAGGCATGATGTCATGTATGTATGTTTTGCAGGGCCTGCTGCAGCCCAGCTGATGAATTACTATTTTTACCTCGTGCACAAGATACAAACATATTACAATCAGGGGCGCCAAGAGCACGTCTGAGAGAAATAATCAAAATAGAAGGACGAGTGGGTTCATTTCTGTATATCACCACTTACGGGGGTCTACGGGTATAAAGCGGTACGATATGGATTTACTTTAGACACCACAGAGGAAAAGACAACCTATACAGTGTGCAGAAGGTGACATGCCATCATCTAGCATGAAGAAATCCCGTCCAGCCTCCTAGTCACAGTCGACCCCCGGTTTTAGGACACAAAAACCGACCTTGCACAACACAACCACGCAGGTCTCCCTTCTCCCTGGTGAAATCGCACACTCGCAGTCACATGTTCTCACAGTGGAGAAATGCAGGGGGGAGGGAGGGAGGGTGGGTGGAGGAGCGGGAGGGAGGGTGCAGGATGGGGATTTGTTAAGTGGAACAAAGGTCACACGCCCGTCAACGGCTATCAACTATCATCAGGACAAATGACCTCGAAGCTGTAGGTCAAAGAATATGTGGCAAACAATTGTGCGGACGACGGAATTTAAAAAAAAGGTCCGATCTTTTTTATTAAACAATTTGTTATGTTTTTACATTTCGAGAGTACATATCCATGTCTGCATGCTACCACTCCTCTCCTCAACCAGCCTTTGAGAGTTGCAGGGCTAAACTAGAGATTAACATTAACAAAACTAAACAGGGCCCCTTCAAGCGCTTTTCTGAGGTCACTTTGAGTAAAAAGGAAAAAACTACAGCACACTATTACTTAATGATTTTTTCAAAAGATATTTAAGGTTTGCTTGAACTTATCTTAAGAAATTGTTTTCGTCACAGAAATCTGACATTTAGTCACGAAAACGTCGGTTTTCGACCTTTTTGGGTTTGAAATACATCTTTTGAACAGTCTTTGGAAAATCTTTCAGGAGAAACCGTATTCACAGTACATCCTTCTTCTCTTAACGCCCCACGCGGAGGCGTGCTAATTTGAGGACGCTTCATTGATCCGGATCCTTATCTCGATGCTCTCACATGATTCTTTTAAATTGATTTTTAGGAGGTTATGACATTTGTGGTCGGGATCATTGATTGGTTCAGATTAAGACCATAAAGTCTCTGTTGTGCCACTCACATGTTTCTGAAAGAGCCGTTGTGAAGCTCAAAGTGGTGACGGCACACGGTCATAACTGGAGTGGAGGCCGGCCGCAGTAGAGGAGACGGCTCGACCGAACACTAGGTCATGTCAAACGTGTAAACCTTATTACAGGTTAAATTGGGTAATTTGGGCATTTGGACATCAGAGTCAATAGAGATTGACATTTGAGCAGCCAAAGCTGCAGCACTGGTAAACCCTGCTGTTTACTTTTGTCACCTGGTTCAGGCCTTTGCTCGAAAATGTCCTGCTTTAAAAAAAAAAAAACTGCGTTCTCATTAATTGTTGTGTAAGCACCAGACAGCTCAGCCGTTTGCGTGCTAGACCAACCCCCTCAAACAGACCGATGGCGGTAAATGACTGTGCCAGTGGGTTCCTGCCTCAAACGACGACATTGTGCTGCTCTCTGTTTGCAGTAATGAAAGCGCCTCCTGTACTCAAATAACACATAATTGGGTGTGAATGGTCACTGTAGGATCATCCCCCCCCCCCCCCCCTGTAACTGATCATGTGACTACACAGCAAAGCCAAAAACAGCACTTCTTCGTGTTTAGAAAATGCTGTTTAAACAAGAAGAAATCGTCAGGCACAAGCCACATTCCACAGATTCCTGCTTCGACATCGGACGTCCATTCTGCAGCATGTTGGGGCAAACAAAACCTGTTGACACCACAAGACGTGTCACACCTTCATTTGTGACTTTCAGTAAGAGAACGGAGGTGGTTTGTCTCGGTTATTTACTCCTAAAAGTAAATTCAGAGTCAGCCTATGATCTTCTGTCTCTGTAATTCATGTAGGGAAGTTTTAAAAGTTAACTATCAAACTAATTTCTACTTTCCATTTATGTTGACCATATGCAAATAAACCCTGGTCAGACATTTGTTGCCATACTACCATTTGTGCATCAACAATTCTTCTCAATTCTCAAGTATTTTGAGAGAGAAAAAAACCCCATTAGAGCCAAACTTCCTGTTGCGTGACGTGTAAACAACTGAAACGAGGATTACAAACATTAACTGAAATGGGAGCGGCCCTAAACCTGAAAAACCACCGGTGAGCCGCCGCGTCTTCTCCTGGGGGAGCTGTGCACACTTTCCTCCGGGAGGTGATCCGACGCACGAGGACCGCGGCAGAGAGCCCTTATGGCGCCGGATGCGTCTAAACTCACATGCGCTCGCGGCTGGTGACGTCGACCCTCCCGAACACCTCGTTGTGATCAGATTTCATAAACAACGGCGTGGACGTGCATGTTACGCACTGAGGCCTAGATTAAAGAATAAAAAACAAACAAAGTATGATTTATCCCTCAATGATTACGTGTCCGTGTCTCTTGTTGCGCCAAACGATCCGATTCGGACGTAGACGTGAACGTCTCATCGATACCGACGGATAACGTGCCATTTAAAACACAATGTACTCGTTACTCAGAGGAGAGACGTGACGTCGACGTACGCATTAGCGGATACAACGGAAATGACAAGACGCGGTGGGGAGAGAAGATCCTAAACCCTCGATCTATTTCAGGGCAACAACATGCAAGATCGCGGATGCTTTTTTTCCGGGTTTTTTTCGCCGCTCCGGGCTGCAAAAAACACACAACATTCCAACTAACGTAAACCTCCGTCAACAACACGGTGCGCGTGAGGAGACGCAGGTGGGGTAAACGTGTCAGTCATATAGCGTGAGGGAGGTTTGGACCGACCTGTGAACGCCAGCAGATCCGCAGACCGATGTTGAGTCTCTTGAGGAAGCAACAGCGGCAGCTGCAGTTCACTCAGCTGCTGCAGCTCTCAGCCAATCAGGAGCGGCGACACGTGTTGCGTCTGCTCACGTTTGAGAGTCGCGCTCTCATTGGTCGACCGCTCGTGACAGTTATGACTGCTCATGTATATGAGTTGTAAACATGTAGTTGTGACTGTAACAGGCTGAATCGCCGCAGAGTAGGAGAGAAGTTAGCTTTACACGTTCAGTGGATGCAAGTTTTTGACAATATGTAGTGGGAATATAAAGAACCTCAGGAACTACAAGCACCTCCAACTTTACTACATAGAGATACCCCCCCCCCCCTCCCTCCCTCGTTCCGACCCTCTACCTAGCTAAATAGAGTAGTTAAAATCAGCCATATTCCAATCATCTCCAACAGATATGCTATTAATGTGCTGATGCATCAGGTCACAAATAAAATGTTCTGCATAATCAGTACTTGTAAAGTAAAGTATAAAAAAAATCAGTTAAAAATACATTTTAACTTGTGCAGTGGACTAATTCCACATTGCCCTGAAGATAAATGACTAATGTTGTTAAAAAGACAAATTTGAAAGTTACTTGACTCTCATTTGCCCTATTAAATATGAATTGCAGTCAGTAGGTAGTGATACAAATAAATAAGAATCTCCAGAGACCCTGGTATGTCTATGAAAAAGGAAAAACAACAAATTAATTATGAAAATAAGGACAGCATAATCCCCAAATAAATAGAATAAATCCATATAGTGGTGGTAACTTTCTTCATCACACTACATAGATGAAAGGCAAAACTGGTCAATATTTTAACCAACAATATTTTACATGACAATTACAGCAAAGAAAAAATAATATATATGGTTATTTTTTTGGATTTGACGAGTCACAAGATGAGTAAAGACCACGAGTCTAAGCATCCTCTTGTCTCTCCAGCAAGTTGATTCACTCAAGTACTTTATTTAACATACCGTAATAATAATCAATATTTAATAATGAGATTATGCTACTTTATTCTTGGAGATTTGCTAAGTGACATATTGGCATTTTTACTCAACACACACGACATATATAATGCAAATAATCACTATTAAATCATGCAAATCATGAGAGAATATTTTATAGCTTCTATTTAAGGGAGGCAAGTTTGTCTGAGTGTAGCTCTTTTTCTCCAAAATATCTTCCTTTTCCTGTTCTTCAGCTTCCACAATGCACCACTAGAGGGAGCCGTTTACCAACTTCAGCAGTGAAATAAAGGGTTTATTTTAAAAGGCAAATATATCAAATATTTTCAGAAACACCAGCTGCTGCAAATTGTCCCACTAAACCAAAGCGTATCATGAATTGTTGAGAAAACACTGAATTGTCATCTCTTAACATTATAAATCTTGAATCTGATGTCTGTTTTGAGTTCATGTTGTTGCGCTTTTTGATATCCCAAGACACAAAAAAACGCTGTAACGTTAAATATAAAAGCGATGTACACATACAATATATTGCATAATATTATCATTAAAGGTTGTACCAGAGGAGAGGAACAATATAGACTTTCGCTCCCATGTTTAGTTTTAAAAAGTAAATGCTGATACTGTTGCTGTTTTATTTGTTTTTCAAATGCTGCCGTAGCTGCTGAACCATGTAGTCTGAACTCTGTAGTCTGAAAGCTTAGATCGTTTCCCAGGCTCAATGGAGACCGTGTGAACTGCTCCAGTTCAGGCGGAGGGTGGCGCACCAAGCTAAAGGATTGTGTCCGGGACCCGCCAGGGGTCACCATGGGTCAGTGTGCAGTGCCTGACAACCCACACACACACACACACACACACACACACACACACACACAGAAAGAGGTGCTGTCAGAAATGATGCCTGGCTGGAGACTTGTTTATATTTTCCTGCACTGAATTGTGGTGATACCACGAGAGATCACATGAAGCTAATAGGTTTGCGTGAACCAAAAGCTGCCGGATTGGAATAAAACAGTAACTGCAGCAGGATAAACACATGTAATGTGTTTTAACTGAATACAGAAGCCTTTATGTGACTAGCTGTAGATATTTCATAATAAAGTAACAAAAATAAATGTCTGTTGAGTGCAACAGTTGTTGTTTCATGTTCACACATCTTACCTGACAGCTCATTTCCTCTAAGGGATGTGATTATTTGAACATGATTATATTCTTTCTCTGGGCTGCATGGACAATAACTGAACAGTAAGTGACTGCAACATACAGGACCAACTTACATATTGTTTTCCGTTCAATCTGGTACTAAATAGATTTTGTAATGCTGTGAGATCTGTTCATCTTTGAATGACGCATTCATATTTGTAGTTCTATTCTTAACTATTAACTATTTTTGAATAGGTTGAGAACACAGCAGTGACTTATTACGCAGTTAAGTTGTCTGCCGTACTGCACATAAAGTGCCTGTATGGCACACATTAAAAATCGATAAAGAAGTTTTACTAATTTGTCCAATAATGCCACCATTTTAAAGAACTAAATTCCATCCAGATGTAATGTAATGTAAAATGTTTCCCATATATGTATGTTAGAACTAATTCTTAAATAAATAAACATAAAGCAACAAAACGCGGTTTTAACTCATACACATATTGGCACCATTTGTGATAAATAATGTAAAATGTGATTAAGTGGCCTGACATATAAACTGAGAAGAGCTTAAAAGCGTAAATTATCAAACGTTTCTTTCCAATAAGACACTAGTTGGACTATTTAACAACATACTTTCAAACGGAAATAAAATGTTAACATCACACTTAAATCCTGACGCATCGCTTGGTCTCGTATTGACGCAAGACTTGGCGTTACAAAGTTGGACGGCCAAAACTTCCAGTATATTTAATTTTTTTTTAAGCAATAGCTCACAAGACTCACTTTCAAAGGAAAAACACATAAAAAGTGTTAAAACTGCACAGTGAAGTAATTGGATTTTATGCTCCCGTCCCGCTCGCTCGCGCTTTTCTCTCCATGGTGCTCTGAAAACTCCAAACACTTCAGATGTCTGGTGAGCCTTTCTTTTCCAACCACCGCCGCTTTTTATTCTTCTACATTGCTCACAGGATCAAATATATCCAAACACGGTAAGAGTTTCGGGATTAAAACGTTCTCAGTGACAAAATAAAGAATTGGAGCAATGTTTTGGCGCATGAGAGCTTGTTTGAATCTGCGAGCAGCGCACACAATAAACCTGTTGTTAAACTTGCTGTGAAAATATGTTTGAAGAAAACAGCCAATTGTTGTATGAAATGTATTCAAGTATAAAATAATGCCCTTTGTTTGGGGGGAAAAACTTGAGCAATGTGAGGGTACAAAAGTCCCCTGTGGCATTTACCAGCACCCTTTGTGCGGTTTGCGCTTTGGCGTCTCCACTTGGCGCATTACCCAGGCCCCTTTAAACGCGATTGTTTCTTTCTTTCTAATGACATTTACCGGATCAAAACATGCTGTTAATTCGATCAGAAAGCTTCACCCTTCATAACAATGGCAGTATAATTTCTCCCAAAGTTTGTTAAGTTGACCGAAATTAGGCAAATGAATAGGGGTCTCCAGGCTACCCATCTTGCAGGTGACGGGGAATAATGCGCGTTCACACCAGCTGCATTCTTCTTTATTTCTCCCCTTCTTTCACAGCATTATTAAAATTTAGGCCAATGAAACTATTCATTCGACTGAATAGACATTTTCTTATAGGATAATAGGATACAAATTGAGCCTCTCCAAAGAGTCTCCAGTGGTGGCTAACCCTCGTGTGCCAGAGGCTGCTGGAGACGCTGGCCCTGACGCAGACGACGCTCGTGTGCCAGGGCTAATCACGCACCTGCCGAGTCCAACAAAATGAAGAATGTAAACAAAAAGCTTGCCATCTCTCATAAAAGATGGACGTGTCACCAAGTCGTGTGAGAAACGCCGAGAACAAACGGGGGGACTCCGTCTCCAAAAGATCTCCCCTGAACTTGGCGGAACAGCCTATTAAAGGCTTACTTAATTACTCTAATGACACTGGACAGGCCTTAAAACTCGGACCGGGCATGGGTGAGAGTTAAGATCACTTGCTGGGATTTGTAAACTGGCGATCGTGTGAGAAGCGCGAGTTGGAAGAAAGAGGGTGTCTTTTTTTGCCGGCTTTGTCTTCAGTGCGCACGGTGCGCCCCGCCGGATCAGGCGATGGCAACGCTTGCCTCTTATTTCCCGCCTGGGTTGTTACTATGCAAATAATATTCCAAAAGTAATCACGTGTCTTTTGAACAGCCACGTGGATTAACAAAGCAGGTTTGCCCCCCTGCTATCCCATGGCTTTAGGTTTTTTACTATTTCTTTAACTGATCCTAAATGCACACATTTACCCAATGCATGCCTCTAATCCCATGGAATAATTTACACCATGAATGCCAGAGTCCCTTGGAGATCCCCTTATAAAGACCTGCTTTCCTCACCACACCTCAGTCCGCCTCATCTCCTACCAGAGCAACACTCTCGTCTACTTCTCTTCCCCCTTGAAGCGGTTTTTACAGAATATTGTGACATTCGTCGATGGCATCTAAAATGAAAGACAGAAAGGTACGCGCTCCATGTGCGCTCTGCGTTCCGAGGACTGATCTTTTTTGGGGGAAACGCTTTTATTATTTTTAAATCTCTTTAATTGACTTTTTATTTTAGTGTTTCTGTCAAATATTCTACAACTTGGAGTAATTTCCCTCGTGGGGAGATCTGTTGTCCAACAGCTCTGTGGCACGAGTTACAGAATAACTGTGGCGCACTTCAAGTCTGAAATAGCCTATCAGACAGTTACGGAATATTTTGGCAGATTTAATGGAGTATATTGTTCTCAACGCATACATATTATTAAATGTACTAACGGAGATTCTAAATGTTAACAAAAAAACATCAATAGTGTAGAAATGACTCGGCGCGCAGATGTCCAACGCGCGCTAAGCGCACAGCGCGCGGCGCACAAAAACCAACCAAGTTTCCAATAGATTTTATCGCTGCATTTCTCTTATTGTTTCATGTATGTGCTTTTGACTGACAAATAGCTGTGAACGGGATGTGCAACTTTATCTCATGTTTCTTTTACTCTCCGTTTGCACAGAAGACCCCCATCTCTCACAAAGTCATTGAGAAACGAAGACGGGACCGCATCAACCGCTGCCTCAGCGAATTAGGAAAGACTGTACCGATGGCCCTGGCAAAACAGGTATTTAAAACTATTAACTATTAAAACTCGAATCTATTATTGATTGCTTACCAAGTTAAGGTTCATCGGACATTTCTATTCAAATAATCATGTAAAAATGTTCTAATGTTGTGAATTTTGAATATTTGATAGAACTCTGGAAAATTGGAAAAAGCTGAAATCTTGGAAATGACCGTTCAGTACCTGCGAGCGCTGCACTCAGCGGATTTCCCCCGTGGGAGAGAAAAGGGTGAGTTAACTTGTCCTAACCCAACGTCTTAATAAATGTATGTTCATGCAGTGTGTTGCGTCTCCATCTTTACGCACGCTAAGCTCCAATCGCTGATGCTTATTTCATTCATTGCAGGTGAACTATTGGCTGAGTTTGCTAACTACTTCCACTACGGATACCACGAGTGCATGAAGAACTTGGTGCACTATCTGACCACTGAAGACAGGGCTGAAACCAAAGATATCAAGTACGCGCGGATCCTCGCCTTCTTACAGTCTAAATCCCGTGTGGTCACCGACCCCGTGTTCGGCTCCGTCGCCTCGATGCCAGAGCCGTCTGACTTCCTCAGCCAGCTGCACTCCTCTCCGGAGCACCAGAGCCACAGCCCGTCTGACTCGGTGTACCAGCAGAGTCCACCGGGACACTTCACCTGGCACACCTCGACCCGCAGCCCGGGCCTATCGTACCCGACAGTGCCTCTCTCTGCGCACACACAGCCGCACGGCGGATACCTGTCGCCCGTGCAGGGACTCGATCACCACTATTTCAACTTCATCGGTCACACGCACGCAAACACTTTTAGTTTGCACAGCGCGCAGCACGCCATGTAAATAGTTTCGCTACCGTTTTTATTTATATATTTGTGAATGATGAAAATAAATCCTGTATATTTTGTGAATAAACATTTCTGACTAAATTCAAACGTTTTTCTAATGATTTGACCACCAGTTCTAAACGTTTAGGTGACTCTCCAAAAAGAACAAGAAAATACAAATCCTGTCGATATAAAGTGCCAAAAAAGCAATGCAAAAGATGAGAAAATGGAGAAAATATAACTGCAAGTTTGTGAGAGATCAGTTTTCAGTAAGCTCAAACTCAAAGTTTCAATCTTCAGTGAATCAGAATTTTAATGAAACTAACTAGCATTAGGATTATTTTTTATTGCAAAATAACTCATTGGAATGAGGCAGAACGGGGGCACTAAGCCTTCAGGGTTGTTTATGGGCTGATCACAGCATCAGATCCAGGGGGCAGACCTGAGCCTGATTCCCACCCGCTCACTTAAACAGACCTGCAGTTAACAAAACCAATGACTCACCTAACAGCTCCCCCTTCCTAAACATTCAAATATGAAATACAGAAACAGGTTTCTATACAAGGAACACAGTTTCATTAGGTATACTAAGATGTGTTTAGTATGAAAATGTCACAACAACATAAAAAGTTTATTTCCTCCTCTATGCTATATTTGCTGTTCGCTAGAAGGATGCAGGGAAGACAGAGCTGTGTTTATTCATTCAATCCTCTGAACCAAATAGCATTAAATTAAATCTGTAAGATGTGTGAAGCCTCAAAAGGAACTCATTGCTGAGAAACGGCTCTCTGCCTCAAAAAGAATAAGAAATTACTGTGATCAAAAGATAATTGTTTTTGCCAAGCTGCTTAATGTGACCACAGAGTCTCAATAAACGTATTAAACTGCTTCCAGGCTCCTTCTGTCCTTCTTTAAGTATGTTGCTGTTGAATTGTTCAAAGGAGAAGTTAGAAAAGGAGAGAAAACTCCTTGTTGTGACCGTGTTTTTTAACCAAGGCCCCCCATTGTGGTACGTCTGAAAAGGGGAACGATCTCTGCGTCTCTTGTGCTTTATCCTTGAGTGATTGCGAAGAAAAATAATCAACACCATGAAATCAAAGTTTTTCTCCAAAAGGAATTGAAGAAAACCCTTTGCCCTCCCGGTTTTCCTTCAGAGGTAAAGAAAAAAGCCACTACACGTACCTCTCTCCTGTATCAACTCAGGTGATGACACCTTTCCTTATAAGACAACGAGGGCGGCGTCATGTGGGGACCAAAATATCGTTACTCGTTACTCGTTATAGGACAGATATGATGGACAGAATTGCTTCTGGGTGGAAGGATACAGATGCATGGATTAGCCCGCATTAATCGCCTGGATGGTTGGATAACCTCACATTAACCAGCCCCTGATCAAAAACACAAGCAGCAAGAGAGCAAATGAAAGAAATGAAAGACAAGTGTCCACGCAGATGGAAAAGTGACAATACAATGAAAGGGAGAAAAGGCTTTAAAGTGAATGCTCCCTACAGCTCCAATATTGGTTTAAATCCTGACTCTAAACGTGGAAAAAAAGATTGATGTTCAGCCAGATGAGAAAGATTAAACTGAAGCACATCCCATGAATAATAATAAAATGAGCACAGATAAAAAAAAAACAAGGACTTCAAACTATTTATTGTCATGTAAACTGAGCCGCAGCGGTGGAGCCTCACTTTGAAAATGTTTATCTCCCGCATTAACGCCACATGGTGAACATTAACAATACGCTCTTTTGAAAAATTATTCATCAGTGGAATTTCACAGGAAAGTGCAATTCACACGCTGTGTTTATACAAAAACTGTGTGATGAGCGAGAAGTTGGGCAAATTCATGAGGAAGTTTCATCTCTGTGGAAAGGAGGAGGATGGGAATAAATTACAATCACATCCATTTAGACTAGATTAGAAACTGTTATTTGTGTATTGTATGTACTTATTGATGATAAGTACATTTGATCTTGTCCCTTTGCTTCAGGTGCAAAACAGTGCAAAGCAATATTCAATTACTGTGGAATTGTTTTTATTTTTTTAATTTTTGGACATAAGTTACACACTGCATTTTTAATCTGAATTTACTCAAGCACAATTATGAAGTACTTATTATTTTTATTACGCATTAACTTTCAGAATGAAAGTATTGTAATGTTACATTTATTAGACATGCATTTACTTTGCAGAATCAGAATTTATAAACTATGATGTATTTAAGCAACTTTTTGCAGGCAAGTTTACAAATTATAGCAGATATACTGTCACTATGTTCAAATTTGTAGCAAAATTATTTAATTGATTAAGCTAAAAATGTTATTAATATTTTAAGCAGTATTATGAATAAGTGCTTTTCATCTACCATCCAAAAGATTCCCATAAAGTAAATAAATTCTGCTTGAAAATGGAGTCCCTAAAGTCTTTACAAATCAAATGAGCCAATGCAGTGAGCTATTTCTACTCCTTTTCCAAAGTAAGTTAGTTTGTTTTTTCAGAATTTTTTGTTGTTGTTGAAAAAACTGGTTTTCTTACATAGATGAGAAGTTGCATGTCCGTCCATTTGACATGAAGATAGAGCCAACAGCTGATGGGCTCAACTCACAGACTGGAAACAGGGTTTTTATATTTACCGTTGGGCAAAGCCAAACTAGTAGTTTCACCCTGCTCCCAATCTTTATGCTAAGCTACCACTTATACTGGCTGTAGCTTTAATGGACAGACATGAGTGTGGTGTCAATAACTCTCATCCATCTCTCTTTAAGAATATTTCACCAAGGGTTAAACTGGTACTTTTAAGGAGTCACAAGAGCAAATGGTATCTTGCTGTCCCCAAAAGATGAACCCACGCATAAGTCAGGCACAGACGGTTAGCTAAGCTTCTGCAACAGCAAAAGCTCCTTTTTCCGCACCGTGCTGTAGTGTGTTTGTGCGTGCGTGCACACGTGTGTGTAGGAGGGGTACGGTCTTGCTTTGGGAGACAAGCCAAAGAAGAAGCACACAAGCTGTGAGAAATCCAACAGTCAGTGCTGCTTGCTCACCTCAGGATGGTCGTCTGATCTCAAGCATGAAAAGACATGGAGCAGGGGGGAGGTATGGGGAGGGATGGGGAGGGTGGGGGGGAGAAACACTGAGAGCTAGAGGAGAGTGTTCAAAAAGGGGGAAAGGGGATGAAGATCATTCTCACAACAGATACCACTATCTCACAGGGTTTAAAGGGCCCCCTTTCTGTACCCTCCCCCCCTCCTCTCCCCACCCTCTTACCAATAATGCCAAAACTTGGCAGCCAACCCACAGCACATGAGCAACAGTTTCCCATCAGAGAAAGGCAGCCGTCCTACTGCCTTGGCACCGGCGATGTCTGAAGACAGACTGGCACTAAGCGAGCAGACATGAATGGAGTCTGTCAGGAGAAAAGAAAACAGCACATATCTCGGCCTTTTCATTGTCTGGGAGTGATTGTGGTGAGAGCACACCCCTTAACCTGTAACACAGTGTAAAAAGCAACGTATATGATTTGTTTGTAAGTGTTTTTTCATATAGGCAGGAACATTTTCGGATACAAGCACAGAAGAGAGATTTAAATAATAATGTTTAAGAAAATGTTGATTTTTTTTGCCCGTTCAGGAACAAAAATATCTGAGATAGATCTAAAATGTGAGGAATTAAATCAAATTCAGTGGCTGTTTCAGTCGTCTTTGCCCCCTGCCAAGGGATGAGGGCTTCACCTTTTTCACTTGGCAAAACCCTCTATGTGCTCAACAGCAATGCAACCAGATTATGCAAATCCATGGCAATGTCCCATTCAGTATCTCCATTTAGAGTGCAGATATTTGAGCCAAAAATGAATAGAGCAGTGTTTTAGAGCAACAAGAGCAGGAGAAGGGTCAAAGACATCTCCGATATAAATGAAAGCATAATGAACACTGTACAGAATATCCCACTGAGGCTCATCATTTTCGTTGGACCCAGCACAGCTTTCCTCGCTCTTTGTCCCCTTCCGTTGTTTTGTGAAGTCTCTCTTACGTAGAACACACGGCCGCTGCCGCAGACTCCGTCTGAGCAACTCGCAGGCAGAGAGACCATCATGGGAACAGTCCAACAAGCGTGCAACAACACACTATAGAAGAGAGTCAAAGAAACAAAAAAAAACAACAACCAACAAAAAGAAACAAACGGCCACCAGTCTCTTTGTTATTCATGGGAAAGAACAGAGAGCTTGTTAACTTGCACAATTAAGGCATCATTTGCCAGAGGAAAGTGCAGTTCTTTGTTTTTGGAGGACAAAAGGTTGAGAGGGTGTGTTTTAGATGCGGTGCTGCGAGTTCCGTGAGGGTGGGTCTGGTTATCTGGTGTGCAGCAACAAGGGACACTTTTGTCACAAGCACAGACAGTGTGACATCGGAAAGTGCTCAAGATAAATCAGGTAATTTTGCATGGTAGTTAGACAAAGAGCGCCATACATTCCAGTTCCTGTGTGCATGTATAAAGGGAGTTTGTGTAAAGAGAAGGCAAATAAAACAACAACACCATGTGAGTAATTTCCCAAGACGTCTCCAATAGAGTGGCAGAATTTATGATTTAAGGCCTTTTTGTTAAAGACTAAAGGCATTAAGTTGGACAACATCAATAAATTATTCATATTTACAAGATTTTGTTAAATAAAAGAGGCCTTAGAGGAAGAATCAACAGCAGTGATACATTTTCTAAGTTGCTTGCAACATTCTGACAAAATACAGTCACTTATAATTATAAAAAAAGGTTGTCTTATCTTTTTCAGTATCAAATAAATGTTTATTTTTTTTTAGAACTAAGCAGCACAAAGCACACAACTTATTTCACTTCATGATGTTGATGGATGTGAAATGAATTTTGTCTCCATTGCACGGGGGACAGAGTACGAAATCCCCAGTGGCAAAAAGTAGAAATACCCAAACCATCATGGACGGAAGTGTTTATAATTAAAACGCATAACAATGGTTCATACGCTCTTTATGTTTCTTGCTAAGCATGAAGTGACATCCTGCAAGACTTTTTACAAGTAGAATTTTGTCTTCGCTTCACAAAGGAAATATTTTAATTTTGTGTTTTAAACGTCTCCTGTGTCCACCATCACTCCACTTTATATTTCACTGCGACACACAATCAACTCGCCTCTTCCACCTCTCTCCTGCAAGTAGAGCTCAAGATCTCCAGCGGCACTGGAATTCCCGTCTTGGGATTCAAAGAGGCGAGCTGCCCTTTCAGCTTCGATCCCTCTCGTGCCCGTGAGGCTGCATTCACATGTGAAGGTTTCTTTGAGAAAAGCCTTTAGGTTGCAGGCTGGTTTATTCCCGCTCTCAAACATAACGCTTCAGTGGCAAAAGGAGAATATGAAAACCGACAACGGGCTCTTTAGGAACGTGAGAGGCCATGGGTGCGTGATGTGGTCAGACGGTCACAACTAAAAGGCACCTGACCGACTTGACGCCTCGGCCGAGTCTTTGCAGGGCCAAAGAGAAAAGGGTAAATAAAACCCAGTGGTCCTAATGTGCTCCCTGTGCGCTTGGCTGGACTCATGAGGGGCGAGCATGGGATGTTTGCCCTTTTGTCCGGCGGGATGACGGACGCTCCTCTGTGTCCGGGGCCAGCGCGGGGCCAACGAGGGGGGCGACCCCGGGGCGCCACAGGTCACTCCTCTGAGGTCACCATTAGAGCAACTGATCCGGGGAAAGTAAGTAAAGTAAAGTAATGAAGAAGAAGAAATGAGATTGCCAGCCGGTGAGGGTCGAAGACTTCATCTCAAGTCAAACTGAATGATTCTAAATTAAATGTTTTGTTGTGAATGTTGAATGTTGAGAGAACGCTTTTATTTGTGCCGAAAGATTTTTCATGGGGTGGGTGAATGAAGATAAAGCAGAGCCAAAGAAAGAGTCACAGAGAAACAATGTTAGCATTTTTTAAAATAAGAAGCAACATTGTAAATGCAGAGCTTGATTTTATTTTTAAGGGTTTAGTTTGTTTTTTTGTGGTCATCGTGGTGGTGGGCGAAGCGGTCGTGCGCTCAGTGACCTCACCGTGACCTTCACAGCATGGCTCCCATGTCCGACACCAAGAACATGATGCAGCACATCTAGGACTGTGGAAGAACAACCAGAAAGCAGTAAATCAGTTAGAAATAACGCTCGTCAAGCATCAAATGAGACTCAGCTGCCGGAAAAACTAACTTTTAGTTTGAGAGTGTTTAATGTTAAATACACAATTGTTAAAGGCAGTTTCTGCATGTATGAGGTTCAGTTTTCTGAGACAGTTCATTTCTCCATCATTCTGTTTTGTGGGCTTGTTGACTTTATATAACAGTGAAAGACGAAGGATGCCATGAAACAAATGTTCCCACACACATACATTTTTCAAGCCAGTCTTAAACCCCCAGGATGCACTTGTGGTTCGCAGCAATGTTATGAATGAAAGTTGTGTAGGTAATCAGGGGGATATTATAAGGGTTATGTTATAACCAGGATCAAAATGACCACACTGCAAACATCACAAGTGTCTGAATGCACAAGACTGGTGTTGAATGAGTAGAGTTATCATTTCCATTACACTTGTGCGTCAGGATCCAAGAAAGAAGAAAGAGTTCATTTTCTTTGTATGAAGGTTCAAACTATGCTTTTTCTTCTCCTAAAGTTAACTTTCAACATTCATTGATGGCAACTTCTGGCTGCCCGATTTTCCTGCAAACAGTCTTAATATTGAATTACCAGAAAAACTTTTATGTCATAAATATCAAACATTGTTTATATAATTTGATGTAACTTAGCGGCATCAGTCGTGCTCCCCTCTCAAACTCCCACTATCAGCACACAAAGAAGTGTTTTTTTAAACTCAACCTTGATACCCATTAGGAAAACAAACAAGGGCCCAAGAGTGCGTTATTCAGAGGTGTCTGCCACAGTCGAAGTTGGCAGCTCTGCCGCATTAAGATGCCAACACCGTGGGCGACTCTCGGGCTTCCCGAGGCGGAGCTGCGATCCATTCAAGCAACGATCAAACAAGCTGCTTCCCCGATTTTCACGTTGAAGGCCGAACAGAATCAGTTACACGTTGTTCGATGCGAGGAGATAATCCAGAAAAGGCCTTTGTTTGCCGCTGCTGTTCACTACGAAAGTACATGATTTTTGTATGTTTTCTTATTGTAAAGACGATATAGCACAGTTTGGAACAAATGTAATTGGATAAAAACTGTAGATAAATAGAGATATTACCAATATTCTTTCCTTGCCCTGTATTCGGAACAAGAATCTTAAAGAGGGTGATTATATTATCAAAACGACAAATACTGAGCTGAGTGATGATTTAGCTACATTTAGGACAAGACGCATTAATGAAATTAACATTCTTTTAAAGAAATCTGTATAATAGTTCCTACATAATTGTATTAAAATCAGATTTTTTTTTTTTCATATCGTAAAATCCTTACACTAAGAACAAATCAAACACGTTTAACATTAACAAAAGAGGGACAAGAAGTTTTTCTTTTCACTGCTACATGTTGTCTGCAAGAAAGACCCATCCATTTAAGACGTATTGAACGCAGAGCTGGGATGCCTGGGGAAACCCTAGTCTATGGGGGGTTTCATGGCGTATTCTCTGTTAAAATCCAGCGGCAGACTTAAAAAATAGAAGGATTAAAAACACCACAGCACAGGCCAGCGTTTGTGAGGAGAAGACACCCACAGATAACTTTCTGAATGGCTGCTTACGCGTCTCCTTTTCTCTCCCCATCATAAGATAGCAGAGGAGAGAAAAAGGACTAACAAGATGCACATTTTACATTGAAAACTGTTTTTGTTCCCCTCCTAATCTGGCCCACCATCTGAGAGGAAGGCTGCGCTAAAGAGCGGGGGGCTTTAATGGGAGGACGAGAGCCAACTCTGGGACACGGGAGGAGAAGGGGAGAGAAAAGGGGGAGGCAGGGGGTTGGTCTTTGGCTTTAAGGAGGGGATCAGTTGGGAAGTGTAGAATGGATGTTTCTTTTTCTCTATGGGGGGAACTTTGTATTTGACTGTTGTTTGTATCTGTCTTTCAGGGGGCCTGATCCCCGTGGGCCTGGGCAGAGAGATGCCTCTATATGTGTTAGCATGTGTGGAGAAGTGAGTGTGTCTATATCTGTGTGTGTGTGTGAGGCAGAGAGACTGATGGTGGGATCTACCCTCTTCTTTCCTACAGCTGCAGCTCAGCGGATTAACCGTCATCCACAAGGCAACATTACACAAGTAGCCTTTGAACAAAAGTCATGGATACTATTAATGATATGGTAATCCGTAATGGAGCTACCTCCCAGTAGTGATTATACTGACATGGGAAGAATGTCCAAGAGTCCTGGACGCAACTACCCAAACAACACTGTGGCTATTGTTGGAAAGGCCTGGTCTGAGGCCTGCACCTACGTCCAGTGGTGTCAGCAGACCAACAATCCCTTCCTCCTGCACACACACACACACACACACACACACACACACAAACTGCCCCCTGCTTTCTTGACACCCTTCCCTCTGCCCCAATCACCCTATGAATAAAAATGAAAACCCAAAAATGGATAGAGAGAAAGAGAGGGAGGGAAGGGGTGGGAGAAAAACAAAGTGTTTTTGCCAGGATCAGCCAGGGATTTCCCCCTATGTGGTTCCCACACACTGACTGGAGCTGGATCCCCCCTCTCCGTCTCTCCGGATGGTCCATCCTTTCTCCTCACAGCCGGGGAAGACCACACAAACACTAAATGATTTCACGATTTAATCTGGGACAGTGGTGGACGGGACGAGAGTTGAGTCAGTGCTCGGCTGCCACCAGCCAGTGGGGTGGGCGTGTTGTGGTGGTGGGTGGGTGGGTGGGTGAGAGGCCACTGTTTGCCTGGGTAAATGCTCTCGGTTGGACAGGCTGGGTCACAGCAGGGGTGTTTAACCCTAAAAATGTGTCCTTTTTAAACACAATTACCAATTTCTCTGTTCACTGCAGCCACTAATCCACTCTGATGTTGGTCCAGTTACTGAAGTGAACATACTCCAAGTGGAAAAAACGTCCGTGAGGAATCAACTGCGTAGAAATAAATAATACTTAGAGAAATTGTGTTCATCAGTTGAATGATTGATAACATGCGTATTTGGTAACTTATACAATTATTTTCCTCTTGCAGCTCAAAACATCGAGAGGGTTTTACCAGCTCATGGCTTTTAAAAAATATCTTTATCCTTATAAACATGATTTTAGATGAAAATTAATGCATTGCTTTTGTTTGGGGTCCCCAGATGTAAAAATATGGTACAATCCCATAGATATTATCTGTGCAAAATCTGTGATTGGTTTGGCAGTAATTTTTACAAAGCACTAAATCAAATCTACACCTTTGTGGGTTCTTAATAAGATCATATATATATATGTGTATATATATATATAGATTCCATTGAGAACATTTATTTTCTCATTATTTCGTTCATGTTGCTCTTCATTAAATTGGAGGCTTACAAGTGACGGGGTCAAGATTTTAAAATACATGGTCTCATATTTCCCAAAATGCAATAAATTCAATATCTCGGCTTGACACGAAGCAAAAACTTGACAGAGATACATTGGGTATAAATAAAATAGGTATGGTGGTGCCATGTTATCTTGTGGCACCATTGAGTAACATAAGTCTCGGTTGATATGTGTTAATCTGTACGTGTATGTATACGTGTTTGAAATTCAATTATAAATATGATATTACTTTTTTTAACTGTTATAACAGTTATAATACATGCATATTTAGAAAACGACATTTAAAATGCCACTTGTCAACTATTAGGCCGCCTCTGGATCGCTGGTCTTTGTAACAGCTCTGTTCTTGCTTGACTGATATGTCAAAGTTGAGGATACGGAGGAAAGAAGAGAATGAAAATGCCACACAGGCACTGACACAGGGATCAATCCGATTGGAATGATTTAGCATTTCTACGTTTTGAATAAAAATGAGTGCGCTAGACGGTGGAGCAGTTTGATTAGCGTGATTCTTAAGTCCCTCGAAGCCTTCACTGCCCTTTCTCTCTCTTCCGTCACTGCAAGAATAAAAGTCCTCTTTCTCTCTTTTCAGAAGTCCCTTGGTACCCTGGCTTTTTCCTCACTGTTGGTATTACAAAATCCCCATTGAAAACAACCCTTGTCACCTGTCAACTAAGCCAGGCTGGCTTGCTAGGTCTTTATCCTCAGCACATACACTCACACGTACACAGAGAATGACTCCCTGCCCCCAGCCCCATTTATGCACATATCCCCTACATTCATAGAAAATACATAGACACAGACACAACTGCAAATCCCAACCGCACACACACACACACACACACACACACACATACACACACGCCCACCCACTCACACATGCTCACACACTAAAACCACATGTCTGAGAGCTGTTACTATAGCAGTTTAAAATTCATTACCCTGTTCACTCCAACAAACGTCCACACTGGGATGGGCTGCTTTCAGCTGCCGCCCGAGACTTCACGCAACAAACGGGGCTCAAGCATCGAGTCGGGTCGAATTGGGCCACATTCAATCTTTTAATTTGTATAACAGCAGAACGTTTTAACAAATGACGATCTGTAAACTTCCTAGTGGTTAAATAACCTTACATTGATAATACTAGATTATTTAGAAATGTAAGTAGGTGTCCATTTATTAACGGCCTTTATAAAGTTATACTGTATACATGATTTAATGTACAATTCCATTCAAAAGTTTTCTTATTCAATTCAATGAGAAAGTGCAAACTTTTGACTGGTACCTTATTCACATTTTGGAATCTGAAATATTTGCATCGAATGAAATAATTGTTTATTTTTTCAAAACCATTGAAATGTGGTGCCACTTCCTGATAAGCGATATGTCCTAATGTGTTGATTTTTTCATTAATTAATCATAGAAATGTTTATAGATCAGCAATAAGCGTTCTGTGAAAAAGTTTTAACAAATGGCAGAAATAATGGCTAATTAAATATGACGTCTACAAAATGTTTGATTCTGTAGGAAGGATTCAATTACTTTCTAATAAGCCACCGAGTCTGCCTTTATAAACTTTATTAATTGAATTGAATTAAGAACCATATTCTTTCCCTTTTAGATAATCCGTGTAAATGGCAAATAAGATCTCAAAGAACAAAATGCACAAACCAAATCTGGAGATTCCAAAGTATTTTTCTTTTATTAAATGTGACTGATCTATAAAGCGTTATCGATGATGATGAGTTTGCAGAGATTTTCCTGATGAGTAGTATTTTTTACATTTCACTCATCATTTGGTGTTTAGCTGTGGGCATGTGTTGGGAATCGCGCCGCTGCCTCCCAAACTTCCCAAGACGACGGGGGCAGTGAGCATTTCCGTTGTTGACCATTGAAAACCTGCGCAGCAGCTGTACAAACCTGAGCTTAAGTCCCGAGTCGGGGCTTCACTAATGGGGCCGGATGGTGGATGGAGGGAGGAGAAAGGTGGGTGCCGGGCGGCGGAGGGGTTGTCTGGCCGGTGGCCGTGGAGAGAAGGTCACAGCAGAGGGTGGTCATCCGGCCCGGTCACTTAGCCTCGGCCCAGCAGCCGTTGCTCATTAACCCCGCTGACAGGAGCTCCCGTCATCGGGCAGCTTCGCCCCACACACGAAGGTCACGGGGTCAATCAGACCTCTCTCCGGCCATCGAATCAAGATGGGCGCACAAGCAGTGACTTATCCCCCAATCAAAGGGTCGGTGATGCATTGTCAATCACACTAACACAAGCACAACACACACACACACTGACAGAGAAACCCACATCCAAACAGATTGATTTATCAAAGGTGTAAAGGCTTTTTCGACTAATCTGCTTTTAAATTGTTCAGATAATCTTAAACCGTGTTTCAACAGAGACATCAGAATCATAATGACATAACATTTGGCTAAACGTGTGACGTTGTGAAAGGTGTTTTTACATTGAAATGATTTATTAAGCGAGGGGTGAAGCATGGCAAGTATTTGATCATTTGAGATTAAATCATAAAACACAAATATCTCTCTGGTCTCTTTTGAACCTTGTGAAAGATAATCTGCAGGAGAAAATAACAAATTACTTTTACTAGAAATTAATATTTCTTTTTAAAATTATTATCAAAAATTGCCTTTCACTTCTTCCCACACAAAAAAATTATCCTCGTTTAAAAAAAGAGTCCAAAACCCAAAGACCAATAACAGAAAACAGAGTAGAAGTGGATCCCCCAATTTCAGAAGCAGAAACTCACAGGAACACTGAATATTCTAATGATGAATTCATCAATTAATTGACGGATGGTTTCACTCACTAATGCGTTATTATGAATAATTATTGAACAAATGAAAACAATAAAGATATTAAGCGTGGCATGTGTTTTGGTTGTGTTTTGGAGTTTTACTTACTTGTTAAGGCTATTTTTTATATCTGGAAACTACAACACAGAGCTCATTATTTCTAAAAACCACCATCTGTATAATTTGGTGAAGTTTTTCTACCTGTCTGAAAGTGTTTTTATTCTGAATACAAAATGAACACAAAAGATGTTCTCTTCACAAGGAAGAAGAACCTCTGTGCAACATAATATACATGATAAAACCAATACATTTACATACCAGCACTATTACACAATATAGAGACACTGCAGGTTGAACTCTTGACAAGCTGTGTGACAAAGACTTCCTCGTTAAACATTTCAATTCAGAGTATTTCACAGCTAAAATGACCCCACTAATTTGGGACTAAGGGATATTAAGAGGGTCCGAAATCTGTTTTTGATGTTTGAAGAGGTTGTTGTCTGTCTGCGTAGAAGGAAGAGTGGATGAATGAATTCTCACACTCAAATGACCGGCAGCATCATCTTGAGAGTGCTACAAAATATATTACGGCTCTGAATCGATTAGCATCTCTCGGGCGACGGCCGGTCCAAGTGGATTCTTTCATTGTGAGTGAGAGATGAGTGCTGCAATTTAAAATGTTCCACACTTCGGTGTGAAGCCGACAAGGTGGAGGAACGTGAAGGGGATTAAAACGTCACTGCAAGGAAATGAGAGTTTTTTGTTCAGGCCTAATGCTGTCTTGTGGGGGTTGTTAACAAAATTGCTATAGCTGCATTTGCATCCATACGTAGGATGCATAGTGGAAAACAGGTTCTGAAAAAGTTCTGGCTTCTTTAAACGTTGTTGTGTCCAGAACAATGAACAATTTAAGCATTTATTTTTACTAAATGGGGTGATTTATTTTTTTATGAACAGAGAAGGCCAACAACTCATCTAAAAAGAAATAACATCTGCAATTATCTAATTACAGAAACAGACACACTCTCTCTCTCTATGTTTTCTATTTGTTTTAACTCTTTTTTCATTATCTTCCAAAAGACTTTTTAAAGCCTGAAAATGGACTGTGAGCAAAGTTTACTTTATCTAACACATCCAATTAGGGGAAGATAATCTGTGAAGGAGCCGTCTGCAGTGCTGCTTCTCAGCCCCAAATTCACAGCTTAAGAACAAACATTGGGACACTTCTGAACCCTGGAAACTCCTGAATCATCAGAAGCAACTGCAACACTTAGTGTTGTTGAAGTACTTTCTTTTCACACACGTAAATGTGTATATCTGATGCTAATGACACGTAAGAGTGCACAGAGATTTAATATGGAAATAAGTGTCTTTAAAGGAACAGTCTGAGGGAATTTTATATATATACAGTACTGTATGTTTTCTTTAGTGTATAATCACCTAAAAATATGAATGGTTATGTTTTTGTTACATGACTCTCTCTCTCTCTCTGAAACTCACACGTGTGCGTTTCACTCACCTTGTCAGCCTCTGAAACGTGTGTTGAAAACAGGCCAACAGCCAAAATTAACCAGAAGAGGGGAAACACTTAAATAATCTCCTCCCTCCTGAGTCTCAGAGAGCTGTCACATCGCTCGGGGGACTCAGTGTGGATCCCAGCCTGCTGGATTTGGGGATTGTATTAACATTATGACTTTAACCAGGAGACTCGTGGGATCGAGCATTGTGAGGGAATAAACAGCCAACATGAGCTCCTTTATGGGGGGGGACTGAGCTTTTGTTGAACCATCCTTTTTGTTCTCTGTTGGTTAATTATTCTTGTATTATCACATAGTATATATATATATATATATATATATATATATATATTAAATAATCCACAACTACTAGACTGCTTCAATTTTATTCTCAGTTTCACCATCCTGTTGCCTAAAATACTCGCTGGAGTACCAAATGTGTATCAATCTATGAGACTATAACACTATATTTAACGGAACAAATTAAAATATTTATGACTTCAGAAGGAACTGAAGGGCTTGGTTAGACATACTTGTTTTGGGTCTTTAGATGGGATTTTCTGACAATAAGACGAATATTACTACAGCGCATTACCCTTTGTAAATAGCACAAAGATATCCAAATAAACAAGCAAATTATTTTCAAATAAATAAAGACAAAATCTTGATAGTAACTTTTATTGAATCCATGTGCTGCATCTGTGCAGACCATTTAAACTTTTTGCTGTGTTAAAACTACTACGTTATTTTTACTATAAAAAAAACGGAAAATTCACATTTTGAATTAGTTTATAGAATATTTAAATCTCACTGAGAAATTCAGACTAAATCCCATGCTGGAGTTAGAAGCAACCAGTGCTCCGATAGGCTGGTGAGTTTTGACCCTAATATCTGCGGTTTTAACCCTGTCTGACACTCATAATCTCCATTATCTTTGAGTCTCTACTCGTCTGAGATCTAAGGTCTAAGACGGTAGGGGACCCGAGGAATAAAGAGATTCTCGTCACAGTTACTTCTTAACAGATAAAATCAGTGACTGTATTGGTGTTGGAGCTTTGCGTAACGGCTTTGCTTATGTGCGTGTTTATGTGTGTGGTGGGGGGGGGGTGAAACTGTCTGACACCTGCAGCTCTTCATACTCAAAATGCAAATCCAAGCCCACAACCCCTCCTTCAATCTCCAAGATCCAAGGTTACTGAGCAACGACTTTTGCAAATCTAGATCAGATTTAAATAAAATTATGAAAAAGAGTTTCAACGGCATTAAACAAGTTACATTTGTTTCTAGACATAACACAAGAAGCTAATCTTCTGATGTTCAGCCCAACATACACACATACATACATACATACATACATATATATTTTTAGTGGATCACGTGAGCAGCCGTTGGTTGATTTAGAAAAAGAAAAATACTTTTGGGAAATACTAGAAGAGGCAAATTTGCAAATACAAAACTCCCCGAGATAATAATCATACACACTGTGATAATAATCCAGAAAATTGGAGAAATGAAACGTCAAATCCCAAAAGTAGCTTGATATGGATATTAATAACTGTAAACTTACAACAACGACATTAGACCAGCTATTCGCTGACAGTTCAGAATGAAGACGCGGAAATTGTGAATCAGGTCCAAGTGCTCTGAACCTGCAAACACTAGGACGTTACCAAAGGCAGGTGCAAGCCCCCGTGTCAGCAAGCATCTGCCTGACTGAAGTGCTCACGTGACCAAGATTGCTGAATCCCCAACCAGCTCCGAGGCTGGATGCCTTGCAGCTGGGCCTGACCTCTGACCTGGCTGGTGGGGGCAGCTGAAGAACATTTCCCTGTGGGGAACCAGTAAAGTAGTGCGTTATTTGTATTGTTGTGAGTGGGGTGTGGAGTAACTCCGGGAAAGCACCTGTTTCACTGGGTACAACATTTGCACCCTGGGGGCCTCGGCGATGCCCTTTAATGTAAACAAGCTCTCTGGTGCCACCCGCTGACTAGACAGCACAACACAGACGCACGGGGCTGGGAAATAGAACCACAACCAAAGACAATTTTAGATGAGCATTAAACCAGTTTTCTGTCTAAGTTTTCTATCTAAGCAACACAAAGGATCAAGTCTCAATGTTTTTTTTAAATCAACCTTTAAAACCGGGTCTATCACTACCTACACTACTTAAGTAATACTCTATAAAACAAACAAGAACAACTTCGTAAGACTCTGTGGCATGATAACATTGTCTTATTATACAGGCTTTTATCAAAGGTCTGTATTCATTTAATTGTCCCGTTAGGAAACTTCTTGAATCCTGTGAATCAACCCAGTCACGCAGCGCCGCCACGTGGCAGCGAGGTGGTAATTACATTCCTATGACGACGGACCTGGTAAAACCACTTCAAACGTAACTTATTTAATTGTCTCATCATGCTTTTTTTAATTAAATGAGCATTTATTTTTATACATTTTTGAATGCTTATAGTTGTAAAATCAATATCGCAATTGTTTTATTCCTATTAGAGAACACTTCATATGTAGCGGTCCAGCACCCTCGTTTTCTATGGATGAAGATGCTTAATTTGTTAAGCAGAAAGTAAGGCAAACACTTGCTTAGAATATAGTACAAATAACTCTATGTTTTAGTAATAATTTAACCACACATATTGTGTCATTTAAACGTCTCCGGCTTCTCCTGACTTCAGGAACATGGCGCACGTGCTGACCTTCCACCTCGGATCCCGCCTCGTTTCTCCGTTTGGTGAAACGCAAAACCATCACGCACATTTCTCGCGATACCTGGCGCACATATATGCGGGCAGATTGGCAGGCCTCGGCCACTTGGATGTGCGTCGGGTGTCCTCGAGGAGCTTTGGGTCAGCGACGGTGTCTCATATCTGCACAAGAAAGATCCAACCATGTCGGACGCGGTGGTTAGTTTCATAAAGGACTTTTTGGCCGGTGGCATCGCCGCTGCCATCTCCAAGACAGCTGTTGCTCCGATTGAGAGAGTGAAGCTGTTGCTGCAGGTAAAATAATGGAACCATCCAATGCCAAAAGCATGGCCGCATGGTCGTTATTTTATGCGCAAAGTGTGCGTGGGTGTTGTCTTACTGATGAACCAAACGTTGAGATGTAAACCTGGAATGGGTGTTTGTATAAACGGAGCTGTGCACGGTGTGAATTCTCGTAGGAATGTGAAGTCAAGGCGCGCGTCAGAGGTCCGCGGTCAGTGCGGAGATGGTTTTACGCACTGGACTTTGCAAAGTTGCTGCCATGAGTGACAAGATCTCCATATGTCGATCGGACCCTAACAGTAGTTTGTGAGCTACTTTGTGTGTTTATTAAGCAAATTGTTAGTCCAATGTAACAGATGGCCGCATAATATTTGGTGAAAAGGGAATTGCTAAATTTAACTTGAACTATGTAATCTAATACACAGCTGATTCTCAAGTGACAGGAGTGTGCTTGTAGACTGATGGAGGTCTGCAACTACTCACAGTAATGCATGGACGAAAAATATTATGCGAATGATATCGAAGTTATTTAAAATGAAAAACAAAGCAATATATTCTGCTGTTAATGGAAAATTGTCCAAGGATAAAGTTCCTTTGCTCAGCGTTTTAAACGAAAATGTATAGGTGTTTTTACTTAATTACTTTGTATTGTCTTTACCTGTAGGTCCAGCATGCCAGCAAACAGATCACTGCAGAGATGCAGTACAAGGGAATCATGGACTGTGTGGTAAGGATCCCGAAGGAACAGGGCTTTATTTCCTTTTGGAGAGGCAACCTGGCCAACGTGATTCGTTACTTCCCCACCCAAGCCCTCAACTTTGCCTTCAAAGACAAGTACAAGAAGATCTTCCTCGGCGGCGTGGATCAAAAAACACAGTTCTGGCGTTACTTCGCCGGTAATCTCGCATCTGGCGGTGCGGCCGGGGCGACCTCGCTCTGCTTCGTCTATCCTCTAGACTTCGCCAGAACCAGACTGGCTGCCGACATCGGTAAGGGCGCCGCCGGGAGGGAGTTCAGCGGTCTTGGAAACTGCCTCAGCACTATCTACAAAACCGATGGCCTCAAGGGTCTTTACCTGGGATTCAACGTGTCGGTGCAGGGTATAATCATCTACAGGGCGGCCTATTTCGGATGCTTCGACACAGCCAAAGGTGCGCACATCTGGTCGATTTGAACAGATTTTTTTAAACTAGTGTGTTTATTTTATATTTTGACTGATGAGCTGATGATCTAACTCCTCCCTCGTGCAGGTATGCTGCCAGATCCCAAGAACACGCACATCTTCATCACCTGGATGATCGCCCAGACTGTCACCGCTGCAGCCGGTATTGTCTCGTACCCCTTCGACACCGTCAGACGTCGTATGATGATGCAGTCTGGACGCAAAGGAGGTGAGCCTCACTCATGCTTGTGCCACATATACAGTAGATGCATTATACGCTCTCTCTGTGAGCATTGTGATTCACTGTCCACGTCTCCGTGTCCACAGCTGACATCATGTACAAGGGCACCATCGACTGCTGGAAGAAGATCCTCAAGGACGAAGGGGGGAAAGCCTTCTTCAAGGGTGCCTGGTCCAACGTGATCAGAGGCATGGGCGGCGCCTTTGTGTTGGTGCTGTACGACGAGATCAAGAAGTACACATAAACTTTGTAATCTCCCTAGTGCACAAGGAAAGCCTTCACTTGTTTAAGTCTTAATTCTTGTGATAGAATGATAAGCGTGTAGTGGATTACAATCCAGGCATGTAGTGTACAGGTATACCTGATATGGGTGCACATGCCTCCTCAGAAATCTGTATATATCCACGATGCACAAACAGTTTCTTCTGTGTGTCGCAGTCAAGCCGGTGTTTCAGTGGAGATATTGTGATGGTTTGAGGTATGACGTCACCACCCGTCATACGTCAGTCAGTTGGTCCATGTTTCATTATCCTGTGACTGCTCTGAGCCATGTATCCCACCTAACACATTATTTTATTAAGAATAAAGATGTATCAGTCTAATAGTCCAGTGATTTTGATGCATGCTCTGTTCTACAGTTGAATTCCTTTTCCCAGCAGAAGTTATAGTAACACAAATGATGTTTTAGAGCCATCATGCACAAGGATGCGCAAACTGAAGCAGCTAAATGGAATACAGCCATCATTGATTTAGATATATAGTTAGAAATATATATTGAGCAACCACTCCCATTACAAAACAACCTGTAGTGGTACAGTTATACAAAAAACAGAATATGCGTTACACCAACTTAATAGTTAAAATATCTTTATTGTTTTAAAAACATAACTTTTCAACATGAACAGTATAAATGGAAAGATTTGATGGAAGGTTTCTCTCTGAACCGGTTTATTGTTATTTAACACAGCTGTCAAAGTGTAGCACATTCTTTACAAAAATAAAGCAAAGTAGCCTAAGAAAGTAAATGTCCAGGCTGCCCCCGTCTAGGGTAAGGGAATTTTCCTGAAGTTATTAGTGGAAACCGCTCTGGAGCTTTGTTGGGTGGAACTGGCTGGCCTGGGACCTGCTGGTGTAAACGACAGAGGGACATGTTCATATTATAGAGCAACTGTGTTATCATCAAATCACAAAGCTATTGTACCTTTTGCAGGTTGGGGTTGACCACACCAACCCCAACAAGTCATTATACATTAGGTACAGTACAGGTAAACACACACAAACTATCAGTTCATCAGAGATTTATTAAAAGAGCTACCTTTAAATGTCTGCTATTCTTCTTTAATCTCTGCAGCATTTTGAACACAGCAAAAGCTGGCGGACCCAGAACCGAGCTAAACACCTGGGGGGGTCTTGCTGGTGGACCTGTCTGACTTTGTGGTGGACATAGAGGCGGGGTACGAAGGCGCTCCCATGATTGTGGCGTGCTGCTGGTAGTCCATCAGTTGTTCAGCGCGCTTTAGGCCGGGTGTTGGCTTGACGGACTCCAGCCTCTTCAAGAAAGCCTGAAAGAAACACAACCACATTATTTTACCTAGTAGGTACAAATGCTAATTTTGTTGGCAAAAAAAAATCTGGTTCTAGTGAAATTTTAGGATAATTCTCGGGTTCAACTTGAAAAGCTACGTCAACTTATTTTAAGCTGTATTGGAAACATTTACAAACTTTCAGCCGTTTTCAATAAAAAAAATAAACGTACCTCGAAGTTCACCAGGGCTTGGTTTCAAAGACCTGACTTAGACCACATAGAAAATCGCGATTTGAAGACGGCGGCTGCAGCGTGCAAACCCAAGATCTTTAGCGAGCTGGAGGCCATGGGCTATAATTAATGGGCCAAACTCAGCAGCGCGGCCAGAACCTGCCGTCTGGCTACGCATCAGGTCATAACAGCATTCTAAAGATTTTTCTAGCATTTGATTGAGACCTTCACTGAAAATGTATACGATTCTGGATTTTTACCAACAAAACCCAGAATCTGAATAAATAGTCGCCATTCTACAGAAATCATAACGGTTTCTTCAGCAAACACAGTCGAACAGCATGAGGCAAAAAAGACGAGTGGCTGGATGTCACACGTGGAGTCACACTCCCACAATCACGCTAGGCAGAAAACCCTCAGAGAGCAAATGGCACATAAGGCCACGCAGTTCAAAAAAAGCTCAACAGTCAACAGATTTTCTTCTACGTCCACCAGAGGTCATAAAAGGGCTCTGACGGTTTCTACGTGCAGACTGTCCACCCACTCTGGTGTACAAATAGTTTCAGAATTGATCAATTTTCAGAACAATCAAAAATATAATTTGCCAATCTTGAAATACACAGAACTAGTTCTACTTGTGCAGGACTAATAGGGTGTCTTACATGTGTGACGTGTGGGGTGGACACACCGATCACACGGCAGATTCAGTTACTTCCCTCTAAGAATAGAGAATGTGAAAAGCACTCCCGACGACGCAGAGAGATGGACGCAGGAGAGAGAACAGTCTGTCCTAAAAAGGAGTGGAACACATTCCCGGAAAAAAAACTGCAACCAGCTTTAATGTAATATCCATAATCAGCATTAGTGACATGTGAAAATATCAGTGGAAAAATGGATTAAAGTGTTTCTTCTTTTCACTTTTCTGTCTGTCAATGGCTGCTAGTTGTAATTGACAGAAACAATTTAAAACAGTGCTTTTTTGTTGTTGCTTCCATCACAAAGTGGTCCAGCACAGTCAAGACATCCAGTGAGCGGCCAGAGCTGCAGACGCTGGTCTGTCTTATAACGCCAATCTGTGACGTTGCCCTGCCACCTGCTGGCATCTGTCAAAGTCCGTCCGTGTCCGCTTTCAGGGGTGGTAAACTTTATTCAAGACAACGTTGTAGTGTCCTTAAATAAATGTATAGTATTAAGTGATAAAGCTGCAGAAAATCACACAGGCTAAAAGTTACATAAACACGTTTTTCCTATTGTATCACTAATAACTTAAACTAGGTAAGTTGCATAGCCTTCCAGAAGATGTTCGGTCTTCCTCTACAATTGATTTAAAACAAATTACAAGTAAAAAAATAAACGTTCATGTGACACACCAACATTTTTTGGTGAAGATCCCTGACGCAGTAATAATTTGATGGGAATCAAGCCAGCTATAAGCCATCTGCAAAAAATGATATATTTCTAGAGACACAGCAGCACCAGCAGCACCTACTGCCTGAGGTCTAATCAATTATGTTACATTTTATTGTATGTTGCCGTTCTAAAATGTATCAGTTCAGTTTGTCTTATCTGGTCCGAAGAAATAATAAACTGAAGAATTAGAGGGACAGGACTGTCTATACCTATACTAAAGTTTAGAGTTTAGTTTTGATATGAAATTGAGCGTCAATCCAGACAGGAGGCAAAACTCACCAAGTTTTCCCTCTCGATGCGTTGCTGTTCCCGTTGCCTGTTGAGTGCGCTGTGAGAGAGGCGACTACGAGGCAACTTGCTGGCCACAGGAGTTTTCTTCCCCTCTTTACTTCCTGGTCTGGGCCCCGGAGACTGGCGTGAAAGCTCACGGAGAAGACGCTGGTTCTCCCGATCTATGCGCTGCACCTCATCATTGGTGAACGAGTAGTTCTTCCGGTTTCTTGCCCCAGTACTGCAGAAAACCAGTTTCCCTCCGAGCTGACTCTCTGAACCCAGGGAGTCTGATTGGTGAAGAGGACATTTATAATAACTTCTGAATCTCCCTTTTGAAAAAAGAGTTATTGTTTTTTTATGCCATGTTGAAAAGATTTGTATATGGTGTTAAAATCAAAAAATGAAAACATTTGTAATTATATTTGTTTAAGTCTGGGACTGAAGTCAAAGCTCTTCATTTAAAATGTGTTGTAATATGTTATGTTATATTCTTATGGTTATGTTATGTTATGGTGTGAGAGAGGTGTCATCCAAAATACACACACACACACACACACACTTACACACACACACACACACACACACACACACACACACACACACACACACACACACACACACACACACACACACAGTGTTGGGAACAGTGGTATAAAACAAAGAGCATAGAAAACTGACAGACAGGCAGTTTCACTCACACTCATCCACATCCTGATCCGAGTCCTCATCCGGGCGCATGATGCTCAGGCCACTGGAGGGCCCACTCTCCATCCGCTGTGGCTCTTCAGCTTCTGTGTGGTTCAAGTCCAATGACTGCAGAGGGCTGATGTCAGGAGAAGAGAGGGGGCTCACATCTGTCACGGTGTCCTCCGACTCCTCTGTACGGCTCGTAGGCCTGTCCCGAGATCCTGCGGAGCCCCCTGGGGTCTTTCTCCCTCCAGGGGATGAGGAAGGCTTTCTGGGTCTGGGAAGGGCGGGAGAATCTACACGGCTTCTCCCATTTCTGCTCGTACAGGAGCTCTCTGAGTCTGCATCAATGCTGCTCTCAGTTGAATCGGGGGATGGACTACGGATGTGACGATTTCTTATCTGTTTTTTCGGAGATTGTTTCTTTTGTTTGGCTGGCAATGAATCTTCTTCATACTCACTTGAGCTCTGGCTGTACACAATCTTACAATCTACCTCCTTGGCCTCATCCAATAGCTCCAAAAGTGTTCCGTTGTGCCTTTTAGACTGAAAATTAGAGTTTGCGTCACCATCACTGTTATATATACGCATATGTTCGGCTTTATCAGTTCCAGAGGCAAATGATGATGATACACCCTCTTCTATTAATTGAGAGTGGTTCTCTGTATTTTCTGCTCTGATGCTACTGTTGTCTTTGACTAGCTTTAGAGGTATTTTTGTCCCATCAGTCCTTGGAGGGCAATCTTTGTTTTTTTCCGTCTGTTTCGCATGTAGCCTCTCAGGTGCTGGTGGTCTCTCCTCTTTAGCATTCCAGCCTCTCTCAGTGTTTTCCACTTTGTCTCTGCTGCTGTCATCACAGTCACTGTCGAAAAACGAATGATCCACTTCACCTTCTAGTTCACCGTGATGGAACATGGCAGACGTCCTCAACACTAAACCTATGAAGTGGTGAAAGGTAGAGATGTGAGTCGAGTGCAAATCAAAGGACTCGTGTTTCAACCGACCAGTACAAATTACAACGTTTAAAAACAAGCTGTGTTTTACTATCAAAATTAGAATGAAATATGTAAACACAATTTATGGTAAAGGCACTTCAGACTTTTCACCGTGTAGAATGGTAATACGTTTTGTCACGAAAGCTAAGCATATTTTAAATAGAGAAACAATAACGCTACTTTCAACTTTAATAACGTTGAGTTGGCTAGAGTATATTAGCTAAATTAGCTAACGTCATCTTAGTCCAACTGTGTTAGATAACGTTAGTTGCTTCGGTTAGCTAACTTTAGCTGAAAGACAACAAAGTATTACCTGGCAAATCGTAACAGTCACGTTACAGTTGCATTTACTTCAAGAAGCAGTTTGAATGTAAAGAAAAGCTTCACTGAAAAACAATATTCTTCAGCGGGATAGAGGAGAGGCTACCTTTTCGTCAACGTGACGGTGTCTGGTAGCTAAGCGACGTCACTTCCTGGCAACGGTTTAACATGGCAACCCATTGGCTCAGAGTCGTATAAAGAGAGAGTCGCGTTAACGGAAGTTCAAACGAGGGGTCGTCACGTATCACATTCACGTTATCTCGTTCCACGAACTTCTTGGTAACAATTTAATTGCATAGATAGACAGAACTGTGATTTTCATTTATTAGTAGACAATGTATTAATTCCATTATATTCAATATTCATATAGAGTAATGACTAAATACATCCATATACATATCATATAGTTATATACATTGTGTGTGTTTTTAAAGCAAATTGTGCTCATATTTGTTTTGATGCTCTGCCTTGTTGACATATTGTAGACTATAGTTACATTGTAGCCTTTAAAGGAACAGTGTGTGATATTTATTGGTGAGGTTGCAGATTGGAAGCAACAACACACCCCTTTGTTTACCCATCCCCTTCCAAACGTGTCAGAGTATTAATATCTTCTCTAGTCAGAAACAGTAATCCTTGTAAACACAAAATATTTCATCAAATGGGAACCGAAACAACATTTTATAGTCCAACAGGGCTTAGGCTGTTAACTCTAAGCAGTAAAACATGGTAACTGTCAGCCTCTCAGCGGCACCATATACACAGTATACAATCTTACAGAGGAAAGAAATGAAAATAAATCACACTGCTGTGATTTGTGTTTTTCAGCTAAATGTCTAAACAACTTAGCCACATCAATAACCAGAAAGGAGAGAGGAATAGACTAGAGGACATTTAGTTTTGCCTTTGGGATCTATTATACCAAAGTAACTGCTCCCCCTAGTGCATACCCACTAGCAAGAAAGGGGATTATCTGAAGGCGCGTCCCCTGACATTATAATTAGTCACGGGTTTTCTGTTAATAACATTGTTAGACCTAGAAGTGACACACACTAATGAAATGCCAATGTCCCAGGACAATAGGTCTTGGGTGAATCTATCGTATAAACCTGTGTCTGGTCACTGTCATAGAATTTACATGTCTATGCCGGATGGGTAGAGATGGGGATTGAGTGGGGGTTATTTCTGTGGCACTCCCAGCTACACAATCAGCCCATGGAGAAGAAATCACAAAGAGTGACAATACGTTTCTGGAAAATGAACTTTCCCGTCTAAGCTCTAAAGACTTCTAAGAAAATACTTAATATTTAATTTGAGAGATTTATGCGAGAAGAGAAAAGCTTTGCTTTGACTTTGACAACTGACTGGTTGTCAAAACTCAATTAGAAGGGAGTGATTTTTTTCCCATTTATCTGCTGTATCAGACGGGCCGTGCACACAAACATTTCTCAGAAAGGGACCAAAGCCCCTGGAGGTGCTTTAAATGTTTCCAGGGGAGAAATGAGGACTTCATTATAATTTATTCACCAGCATATATTTATCTATGTTTTGGGCTTTTTTTATTTGGTTGTCTGTAAAAAGGCTTCAACTAGTTATTTAAAATGTTTTTTGAATAAGTCTATTATATTGTTACCTAAGTCTAAGGAGAGGTCTACAAATGTCTTATTTCATTCAACCAACAGTCTAAAACCCAAAGACATTCCATCAAATTGGTCAAATCCTTCTAGATTAAGAGAACCCGTTCCCTTTTATTTAAATGGATGATGATTTTATAATAATTTAGGAGAGGTTTTAATAAGAAAGTAAATAAAACCAGGACAGATTAGTGCAGGGTTTATATATTTGTATGATGAGCTCCAGTAGACAACTGGTCATAGACAGAATAGAACAGAAAGTACAGTACATGGTGTGATCAATTTGTCTTTTCAAAAACAAATGACCTCCATCTCTTTCTGTGCCTTTGTTGCTTAGACAATGCTTTACGTAGCTCATGAGTCATTTTCTAGATTATTTTATAGGAATTACTCAAATTTGCAATTATTGAACGTTTTACAAACATCAGATGAAAGTTGTGAGAGGTCAGAAGACCTTTGGCCTCAGAGGAAGACACAGATTATAATAAGCAGTTTGATCCCAAAAATCTGCTCCTTTCCAGCCACACCAACCCTGGAAAAAGATAACATTTATCTCAATTCAACACATGTTGACACAACAAATGTGTACTTTACAGTGAGAAACGCAGGCAGTGTAGATGATTGTGACACTGACCTTGTCTGTGACGACCTGTAAGTCCTCCGCTCCCGTGTAATGTGGATCTAGGATGAGATAGCGGATCTGCCCGCTGGTCTCACTCCACGCCACACCTAGAATAGTGTGAGCCAGAACTCCACCTCCTGCAACACCAAAGCTGTGTTAGCGATACGGAACTAATATCGTAGATGCAATTACTTTTTTACGCGAAAGATTGTAAGTTGATTGAAAGTTGGAAAATGCTTGCTGTGAAACCCTTTGGACTTCCATCTTACCAATCATGATGGGGGTCCCTTCAGTAAGGAAGTGGTTGGCCAGTTCTCTGCCTTTTGATGCCAGCTCAGAGCCTTGACTAGAGCGAACAAGCATTTAACTTTAGATTACATCTTCAAAAAAGGTTGCTATCCATAGGAGTCTGAGAACACACCTCACAAACATGATCTTGGAAGTGACCCCAAGCAGCTGGTTCAGAACAGCCTGAACCTCAATGGATCCGATCCACTGGCGTGAACCCACGAAGGCTGCCTTTTTGTCTCCAACATCCACTAAAGCCTGCAAAGGGGAGAGCCCATTGGGAGTGGCCATTTCAACACGTCCATGCTATTGTGGTAGTCATATTTACAGGAGCACGACTGTACCTGTTGGGTCTCTTTGTGAGAGGGCACGGCCCGCTCTACGTAGCCCTGCTGCTGGAACCAGGAGCAGATTGTCTGGAGGGAGCGATAAGCACAGCCCCAGCCGTTGTCATCCGTGTGATCCTGCATGTAGTGGTGATAGCTGTAGGTTCCCTGGACCAAGTACACCTTGAGAACGCACACACGTCAGACAAGATTACAATTTCCAAGCACAGCGCGACACAATATCCTTCTTCAAAAGAGGAGATGGAGTGAGACAGCCTTTAATCCGGTGATAAAACGCACCTTTCCATTGTCCAGCGTGGGATGTGTGAGGACCAGATGAGGGTTTCGGAGGTAACCATCTTTGTAGGGCTCATTAGGAAAGTGGTAAGTATTGGCTCTTCTAAAATAGGGCCAGTCATCCGGTAGCTCGAACTGTTGATGTAGTTCCTGCACAGACATATTTTGTCCACAATAAAATGAAAAACAAATGTAAAAAATATATATTTCACGCTGTTATTATGCCAATGTTTCATGCAACAAGGATGAGTTGAATCCACTGTCTGTTGGATAAACAGTTGGACTTCCTGAACCCGAGGATTCTTCTGCTACTTCTGGCCTTTTTGTTTGGGAATTTAAAGACTTACCTTCCGCTGTGCCTCCAGTTGGCTGTCAGGCACTCCTGCAGGGTAAACCACGGTCACTAGCCCTTTTGGCTCTGGCAGGAGGAAGTGGAGCGGTTCAGGTACCAGCAGCGTGGTCCCCTTTGTGTGTTGCAAGGTTACTTTCTCCATCTCACACAGCTGATGAGTCAGCGCCTTCAACAGGCGCTCAAAGGCACTGCAACGCCAGGAGAAAAATCCTTCAAAATTAGCAGAATTATTCATGGTGGTGAGAATAAGTTTACTCAAACCAATACAGCAAAGTTATGTAGCTTTATGAGTAATATAGCCTATTATCAAGGTGAGACATACTCTTTGATTGTTTCATTAACGGTGGTACGGACGACGCAGTCCACAGGGAAAGTTGTAGACAGGAAGTGGGATTTCTGGACGGTTCTGCTGAGGATCGGGGCTGAAAGAGGGCCCGTCTTTGTCGCCTCCATCATCAGGCGAAGGTTAATCACACTCTGAATAACAAAGGTGAATTTACATTCAAGCACAGGCACACAGACACCATCCGGTCAATAAGGAATTGGTCGAACCTTCTTAGGTTTAATTCATTGATTGGTTCTGTAATTCATTTAGAAAAAAATCTTAAATAATAACTGGTTCTACTTCTCATGAGTATTTGCTGTTTTTTCTTTCACTTCTGGGTTTGGGACTATTGGTCAGACAATACAAGACATCTGAAGTAATCATTTGAAAAACTGCACCCTGATTGGAGGCAACCAGATGGAAGATTTGAATGACTATATATTTAATTCGCAGTGAAGGCCAACTCTGCTGATGAACAACATCAGGCAGGCGCTGAATATGATTCGTTGATTGTACTTACGTCCAATAGCGTAATTGTACTACGGTGTCGAGGGAGATACTTAGGTTAGGGGACTACCTTTGGTCCAGTACCTTTTGCAAAATACACCTCAATAAACATAAAGTGTACGTACTGCTGCTGAACTTTTTTTGCTTTTCTTTTTTGCAGATCTCAAGCCAGCTGGATCTTGTTCATCTGACCTGGAATACAAAAAAAAAAATCATTCAGACCAAGTAACAAAGAGTTGATGGTTTTATACAAAAAATACAACATTTCAAAAAAGTGGACTTACTGAATCCATTTAAGTATATCATCACATGGTGCGTTTGGAGTTATTTCTTGAGGTGTTATGCAGACATCTTTGTTTGGCCAAATAATAACAGGACTGTCACAGACTGTTAGAACACAGGATTCAGATTTGACCTGAGATTTAAGCGTCTCAAATGTTCTTGAGATGACTTTGAGCATGTGCCGTGCTGAAAGAAGACGGACAGAGAATATTAGTTCATTGCCATTGCTGCATTATATTGCATTGTTCTGCCACGAGTTATTCATGCATTTGATCTTTTAGTCAATGTGAAGACAACTAATACATATATTTTATGTGACACTGTACGTTATGAACAAGGATTAATCTTAGCACAACTTGAATAACACCAAAAGCATTTTTTGACCCATTTCTTCCATACAAGCTTCTTTCCACAGGTTCTGTCAACACCTTTTTGCTTAAAATAAATACTGGTCACTGAGGACACCAAAGTCAAGCTGGTTTTAGGAAAGTTACATATTGGGTTTGTAGATGATTTTCTTGGATAGCATTTATTGTTGGTAAGACATGTGTATCCTAAAGCATGCAAGAGGGACACAGCAGGGAGGCACTATAGGACCCGAAATCATGCTAGTTCTACTTAAACGGCTCAATAACTTGATTATTAAAATATCTAGTAGCATTAAAATGTCTATGAACGTACCATCTGTGCTTACTAAGTGACATTTGAACTCCAGCGGCCCTCTGACACGAAGGATGGTCCCTCTGTCGGAAGACAGTGAGTCCGAAACAACCTGTGATGACGCAAGACAAGTAACGTTACCTTAAACAACCTGAGCGAACCTAGCAGTATTTACATTACATTACATGCCATTTAGCTGACGCTTTTATCCAACACGTTTATGTAGACAGCCGCCCTCAGCTGTGAGTAATCTGGTACAACGTGAAGCTGAACAGAAAGGGATTTAATGTATCAGTCGTTAGTTACCATAGTGGAGTCCAGTAATACTAAGCTAACGTTAGCTGTTGTCGCAGGAGGCTGACATGTCAGTTACAGTCTGGTCAACGTGTCTCTGGCTGCTGCATTCTATTGGACCACGATGGCCCCGCCCATTTATGTTGCATTCGCGGTAGCTCGTAATTTGTACTTTTACTGATTACACTCTGGTGGTCATCGTTTTTTAAATACTTAGTTCAATTTTATTTATTTTTTTACCATTCTGTGCTTTTGCTACTAATTATTGTGTCATTGTAGTTTTGATGTGTAACAATCATAATAACACTAATAAAGGTCGGTCTATTGGTGCTGTATCTTCAAAAATTCGCCAGACATTTAAACTCACTCACATGACTGCTCTATAAAAATTTCCATTAGCGGTAATATTTGTACACGTATATCTCAAAGCTGGTTCTGCTCTGCTAGGATCGAGTGAGGCATATTATATCTGATCATTCCAGCATCAATGCCTGTCTCACCCGACTTGAAAACAAGCGTCAACATTCTTATATTATTGTTATCCCATTTATATGGATAAATTAACTTTGTTTAATACTTGGATAAATAATGAAAGGACTATAACGGTAAGAAGTAACATAACATACAAAAAACCCTGTTTCTAAGTGCCTGTTTGCTTCAGGCTATTACATGGCAGCCATGCGTGATAGGCCAGGCAGTGTGAGTGGACTCTGGGTTAGAGATGCTGTAGCTCTTACGGATGTCAAAGTGGGAGCTTTACAAAAATAACGGTTGCAGCAAAACCTCTCCACCAAAACTCATTGACCTTAACAACTGAAAAAAAATAATGATCATGAGACGCTGTACTTGTAGACAAAACAAATACCAGTACATGATGAACTGATTTGCACCAAGCAAAGGACAAGGTTGTGAATAATAGTTATGGACGAACTTCATGGACATCTGCTGAAACATTTTCAAAGCCCTGCTACCATCTATATGTAAATAAAATAAGTTATATATCACCATTTGTCTTTATTACAAAGTCAAATGAAGCACATTGCCAAATGCAGATCTGAAATTCAGGTAACTTTTAGGTCACTTATGTTTGGTTCTGACGTTGCTTCTGTGACTTCTGTATAAAATAATCAGTGGTTTGTTGGGAGAACCGGGAGCATCTCACACATGCATTTAAAATCAATCTTCTGCATGTAGCAGATTGTAAGTACAATTTGAATAAACACACTTTACAGGTCCAGTGCACACGGCTTGATTGTATTAGCACTTGACCATACAGACAAAATTGCCTCTTTGTGAAGTAAGTTCATTTTAAAAATAATGTTGGGAAAAAAAAAGAAAACATTAGTTTGTGTTGTGTGCCCATTAGTTTGGTGGACCAGTCTGACCCATATCACCTAAAAAGGTCCACTGGTGAATCTACCAGTGTACAAATGCAACATTACAAAAGGTTTACTGTGAGTATCTCTTAAAAGGCTTTATGTTCCCAAATGTTGCAATCGGACTCAATAAATCTTTTCTTCTTGTTAAACTAAGTGCAGATTGAGTATATACATTGTAACTGTCTGACTTCAACGCTGTTGAGTGTGTGTGGTTTTAGAGCTCTGTGCTTGATTTGTGATGAGATTAGCTATCTCTCTGTACTTATCATTAACGGAGCACTGGGGTCCTTGTGTATGAGAAGGAATAAATGACAGACACTGTAGAAATTCACATTATAAATGTACATTCATTATATGGACATAAGCATTTAGGTTTGGAGTACTTTGCTAATGGATTGGACTCATGACTTTAAAATTGTTTTTAGTTGTTTCATTCAAAAACAAAAAATAAAAGTCAGCTTTTAGGGGGAGAGAGAGAAAGAGAGAGAAGACAGAATTTTAAAAAGTGTTCATTAACAATAATAACAATATTACTAATGCCTCTTGCAACATAACTATGTTGATTACTTAAAAAGAGCATGATAAATGATCTAGATAACTAATTGTAAAATGTGGAAAAGCCTCAAATCATTAAACCTCAATCATCATTAAGGACTCACCCAGAAATGACAGAAAGAAGAAAAAAGCTCTTCAACACTGTTCATGCGACTTCTTGCTTGCTCTCCATTCGACCTACATTTAATTATTGTTCTTACCTAAATTATGCAATAAACTTAATTTACAAGAATTAGGAATATACAATTAATGAGCTCTTTACTAATGAGCCCAATGTATTTTAAAATTGATATCCACATAATTTTTTTTTCTATTAACCACACTTACAATATTTACTATGATGTGCAATGTTGGAGTCGGACGACATTAACTTTGTGTCAAATTTGCGCATTGTAAAAAAACAGAATCACAACTAAACTGGCTGCACTTAACGGCAGTTAGTAGACACAAAGAAATCATCCTGAAGCATCCTTCAAAGTTATCAAGTCATAGTTTGATACCGCTTAAGATTTTGATTTACATGACTAAAGTATATAATAAGATTGATGAATACATCAAAAGATCATGTATTTGTCTCTTATAAGCAAGATTTGGGCTATTAGAAAAAATTGCTAACTACGGTGTGACACAATGTGAACTGCACTCATAAAACATGTAAATACATCGAGGCGGGTTATTGAAAAATACAGCAGAGAACGTTACATGCAGGCAGGCCTTAAGTCGCTCTGAAGTAAGATGGGCAGGAGGAGTCTGATTCGATTCCATTTCCTGAAATGTATGTATAAATGTATCTCTTAAATTGTAACTAATTGAATCTTGCTTGATTTCTGAATAAGCATATTCAACCAAGATACTACACATGTTTTAAGTGACTCAAGTTTCACAATTAGCTGATTTATGCTGAATAAAACCATAATACATTTGAGCATTAAAATAAAATGAAACAGAAGAAAACACTCAAGGATAAACCATGATTCATTTTTGTATTTATACAGTTTTACTCAACAAATACATGAAAATTGATGTACAATAAAGAAATGGAAGACTTAACCCAGTCATATTTCTGTCAGCGGTTGGCCGTTTGCCTAAAGCTTCCTTAAACAGAATGACCACTTAAATTGTCTCTGATAAAATAACTTGCACATCTCAAAATGGGCAGTTTAAGGAATTGCATTTAGGGTGGCCACCTCAGAGCCTAATGAAAGGATTCCATCGACAATAAACTTTTTGTTGTCATGTGGTAAAACGTCCCGCATGGACCTTGTTGTCAGCATGCTGAGTTATTCTGCAAGAAATGACAAAACTCCCTATGACTAAATGCTTTTTTCAGACCAAACAAGGCCAACAAGCAGTGCTCCAGCCTCATCATGGCCAGTGAAAACTATTCATGACATGACTTTTATAAATTATCCTGTACTGTAGTCTATAATAATAATCACTAAACCATTTCCTTAAAGGTCCTGAAGCAAACAAATTGACCCCTCTTCATATCAGACATAAATTAGTAGTTTGACAGATAATGACTCAACAGATATCAGTCATTGGGACTTTTGTTAAAAAGCATGCCTTTCCCATGATGTGGCCTAAACTCTCAAAGACCTGTAAACACATTGCGATGGTAAAGATGGTGGAGATCCCCCTTAAGGTTATTTTAAAAGAAGTTGCCACAATTAGCTGGTCCATCTAATTTGAGAGGTCATCTTGGAGAAAGTGTTGAAAAAATTAATTGACAATAAAATGGTTAGTTAGAGTCCTAAAGCAATAATGTTGTTAGTGAAAATGAATAGCAAACGTTTTGTGGGGGGTTGAAACATCAGCCAAATCGTCAATTTACAGGTATTTCACATTGAAAATACAGCAGGAAAGTTGTAATTTACAGACATGAGTGTGCGTGAGTGTGTGTTTGTGGTTGCTTGTAAGAGAGGGCCGAGATAAAGTAGCCACACTATATCATTTAAATGATCAGATAATATCATGTAAAATAAAAAAGATTTACTGAACAATCCTGTAGAACTGTGGGGAGAACCGTATCTCCATAAAATCCACGAACAAAGCACCAAGCAGCAAACTAACACGCACTTTATGGCCCCATGAGAATATAATGCGTCTTTGTTTATGAGAGGACCAGTCTGGTACAATGGGATATAAAGCAATGGCCTAAAATGAACAACACAAAGTCCAACGCACGCAAGGAGTCTCTTGAAAATAAGTTCTTATTGCTGATAGGTTGCTCGGCTGAACCAGCCCCGATGTGCGCGTGGATTGGCCTGCTGCTCCTTTCCCCCCATTGGCTTTTGGCGATGATAATTCGCTGCCATCACATGCCCGTGCAGATTTCAATGAATTTTGTATGCGCTCTCTGGCTCTGGTGCGCCGATCGTTGGAGTCAGCGGGTGTCGCGGAGAAGAAACGCATCTTGGATGAGCTCACCAGATGATGGAATTTCTCCCGGAGACCGCAGCCTGTCTTCCTCCTCCCGCGATTAGATAAGAAGAGTAGTAGCACAGACAATCGGGCAGGGGAGGATGTTCTGCGCGAAGCTGAAAGAGCTGAAGATATCTGGAGAGTGTCCGTTCTCCGGCAGCGCCAAAAACAACGAGCTCGGGGACTTTGAGGAGCGCTCACCTGCCGCCGCGGACGTGCTGCCGATTTCTAAGGACGTGCACGGAGAGATAGGCGAGGACCTGCCTCAGCAGAAGACGAGCAGAGCCAAAGTTAACCTGCACACACTTGGCGAAAGCATCCGAAAATTGGCATGTCCCGAGGTGAGTTTAATACAACGATATTCAAACCCTGCAATAACTATGTGTTTCACATATAATAATGAAATGCTTGACCGCGGTCGTGTGTTCGTTGCGCGTCCGCCTCAACGCACAAGCATCATTACGGAGATCTCAATATTGCTGCTTTTAACAAACAGTATTGTTTTCTGCCAGACGATGAGCTTTAACTCGCTGAACACTTTGTCATACAGTTCCAAAGGCTGCACACTGCCCTCCACCGAATGATGAAACTACCAGATCAAACCAGGTAACGCATGGGATTTAAATACAGCTGCCACCATAATTACACTCCTGCACCCAGACCGCTTTCATTACTACTGCTGCTGCAGATATTAGTAAAAAAAAAGATTATTTTTTCCTGTGTTTCCATCAGTATCTGTTCTAAATGTATTGTGACTAACCATACGGTGTACTGCATGCTGCCATGGATACAGAGATTGCCTCACAAATCTGCTGAAAAACACACTATTATCAAAAATGACAAACAGATCATTGCATGTCAAACATTGAGCTGATTGCAGATTCTAAAATGAGATAAATTGCAGCTCTTTCATTTGTTCATATGGGCTGTTGTTCAGACCAATACAACATTAAAAGGCTGGAGCTTTGCTTAGAAAATGTTTGACCTGTTATCTGATTGGGGAAATTATAGGTAGTTAAGTCAGATATTATGAACACGTGGGGAGTGATTTGTATGTCTGACCTGATATTTGTTTTGCGCAGTCCCATAATTTGTGGTACAGACCATCACAGTTGCACGGATGATCCACAACATTTGGTGGAAATGATGAACATTTATTCAACCAAAACAGGTATTTTTGCAACTAATTAGTGTCATTTTTATTTTAAATTCTGAATTGAAAATTCAGGATTTGCGGGTTTCACAACGTCAACTGCTTCCTTTCATTTGTCTGACAGCGATCAAGATGGAAGCATTGAAAGTTGCTCTTGGCGAGGAGCTGTTCAACATGTGCTATGAGGAGGACGGACACATTTTGACGGTGGTGGGGGGAGCTCTCCACGACTTCCTCAACAGCTTCAACGTCTTGTTGAAACAGAGCAGCGCGCCGCCCAACCCGGACAGAGACAGTTGTGTAAACCAACCTTCTGTGCTGTGCTTAGACAAGGATGCAGGTCTGCTTACTGTCTATTTCTTCAACCCCCACCCGACCACTGAGCTCTTCTTCCCTGGAGTCATCAAAGCTGCTGCCCGCCTGCTGTATCACACCACTGTGGATGTGTTGATGGACCCCGCCGGTGCTAAAGACAGCATCTTGCAATCCAGCCCACAGCCCAGGCTTCTGTACACAGTTGCGGTTAAGGATGCTAAAAATCTGAGTCCCAGTCCGCTGCGGGCTATCTCAGCTGGGACCCTTCCTACGTCTCTGTTCTCCACCATCTTCCCTTTCCATCTGATCCTGGACCAGGACTTGGTTCTGGTGCAAATGGGACACGGGCTTAGGAAGAGACTGCTCAGGAAGGATTCACTGAGGAGGTCCTCTACCTTCCAAGAACAATTCTCTATTGTGTATCCCCAGATCAAATGTACCTTTCCAGGTATTCTGACCATGCTAAACACACAATTTATTATTCGGATCAAGCACGGAGTTTCTATCGCAGATAACACAGGCAAGGTATGTTAAATGACTGGAAGATATAACTTAAAAAAAGATGTCACTGACTAATGAGGTGAAAAATGTCCTCTGGCCATTGTCTTGGTAAAAAAAGAGAGAAAAAAGTATTCTATTTATAAGCAGCAGCCTATTAGTGTTGTACTTGGGTGCACTTGGCCTGAGGTAGAGATCAACATTATACCCCCAACCGAGATCAGAAGCAAATGTCAAACCATTTCATCCATCAAAGGCAAAGCCATGCTCATGCTCTTTGTGTGGGGGGTGCACAGCAATAGGTTGTCATGATGAGAAAAAATATATATTGGGGAGTAAACATGGCAGCGGTATAATAACATTTAGCCACTTACTATAACAATAGTCTTCCAGCGGTAGATTTACCAAGAGTGCAATAAAAAACAGGTAAGCATCAGCAAGCCTCAAGCTCCTGCATCCGGGCTTCACAATGTACTTTTCTCAGTACTCACAAACTCGACTGACTGACTTAAATTAAAGTTCAACATTAATTATGTGACAAATATCAAATTGCCCCAGCTAGAGTGTATCTTTTTAACGGTTTAAGTGACGGGTCTAAAAAATTGCTGATCATTTGCAGTAAATGTAATAACTGATTGAATGATATGATATGATATAATCAGCTTCTATGATATAATCTTTGGTTTCAATACTTAATCCATAAATACTTTTAATTACTCCATAATGAATGAGTACTGGAGGAAATAAACTCATGATAGCCCTAGATGGAAGATCCGGAGATGTCTGTACCAAATTGCTAAAAAGTCGTCAAATTATTTAACTTTAAACCACAAATGTCACCTAATGATGACCCCTAAAGAAAACACCAGGGGATCCCCGAAAGTTTCGTCCTACGGGAGTCATGAATGTCTGTTCCAAGTTCCAAAAGTTACTGTCCAATATTTCAACTCGTTGAAGTTAGATATACCTTCATCCTATGGAAGGTAAATAAACTTTCTGACCGTGTAAAAAATAAGCACGACTCATCATTTGATCTTGTGTTTCAGCTCATGGACCTCAAAGGTCAGATGATCTATGTTCCAGAGTCCAACGTCATCTTGTTCTTGGGCTCGCCCTGCGTGGACAAGCTGGAGGAGCTGACAGGCCGCGGCCTCTACCTGTCGGACATCCCCATCCACAACGCCCTGCGCGACGTAGTGCTGGTGGGTGAACAGGCCAAAGCCCAGGACGGTTTGAAGAAGCGCCTGGGGAAGGCCAAGGCCGCCTTGGAGCACGCTCACCGGGCTCTGGAGGAGGAGAAGAAGAAGACGGTGGACCTCCTCTTCTCCATCTTCCCCGGCACCGTGGCGCAGCAGCTGTGGCAGGGCCAAACGGTGCAGGCCAAGAAGTTTCGCCAGGTCACAATGCTCTTCTCTGACATTGTGGGTTTCACGGCCGTTTGCTCGCGATGTACGCCGATGCAAGTGATTACCATGCTTAGTGAGTTGTACACCATGTTCGACCACGAGTGTGGAGAGCTTGATGTTTACAAGGTAAGTTTGTGGATACTGCTGTGCATTATTTTCCTGAGCTGATGACCAAGTGAACGCTTTCGCCCATGTTCATTTGATTTTTAATCTATTTCAACTGTTGTGCTGAGAATGTGTGAGACGTTTCAGAAGTTGCCGCCAATACCACATTGATATTACATACCTTTATAAATAATATTTTCTGCTAAATCAATTTCCTAGGTAACCTGTAGCCAGTATATCTTTAAAAATCACATTTCAGATTCGATTCAGTAATTAACAGTCAACAGTCCATTGTATTCTTTGTAAATGTATCCCCCTTAAAAGCTTCTCTAATGCCGTCACTGCACTTCCAGGTGCAGAATGTAATTGCGGTGGAGGATGAAAATAAAATATTGTGAATTTTCATAAAAATGATCAGAATCAGCCTAAAAAGGTATAAAGGAGCATTATGACGGAGACAACCCCAGTGTCTTAATGTTAAAGCTGACCCTGCCTACAGCTCATTAAAAACTAAACAAATAAAGGTTGTTAACGTTAGGGCAACTGCAGCTGTGTCCAAAACCTAAATCAAAAACTTAGGAATTCAAAAACTACAGCAGCTCACTGATTTAAAAAATAAACATTTATGTCTTTCAACAAATACATAATTGAATAATTAGGTTTACCTCCGTCATTTAATGAAAAATAAATAAATAATGATACACTATTCCTGAACGGGTTAGAAAAAAACAGTCTAAAGCTCAAACCTACTACTCTGGTGTCTGCCAAAGGCTGCTAATCTACAGGGAGGTTGGATAATGTAATCAAAGTGTCACGGAAGCATAACAGAGAGAGCAGCATGTTTGACAAATATCTCATAAAACGCTAGGAAGTCAGAGGTTCCTTTAGGACCCTGTTTCCACTCCTCGTGTATTGGCCTAAAAATAGTCTCACTTTGTATCAGTCACATAGCTGCTGAGTGCTCTCTGGTCCAGATTTACAGTTACAAAGTAGAAGAAGACGAACACCCTTTTGGACTTTTTAATATGGCCAGGGATGGAGTATTATTGCAATTTAAGTTTTATCACTCTTCCGTTTTTAGCCCTTTGTCTTATGCTGCACAATGTTAAGCAAGTCACATTGTGGAGAGATTTGATGAATGTCTTCTTCGCTTTAGCTCATTTGGCTCAATGTTTATTGTGTTCACGGCAAAGTAGATTTTTGATCAAGCTTCTACTCTAAGGACTAGAGCGTAGATCCACCGATAAGGAAGGAGGGTACGAGGGGGTACACACAGCTTCTGAACTCTTCCTCTCGGCCTCAGTTGCTAGGTGAGAAATAATCTTTGATGATCATCGACTGTATTCAGGTGGAGACCATCGGTGATGCATACTGTGTAGCTGGTGGCCTACACAAGGAGAGCGAGACTCACGCTGTGCAAATTGCACTCATGGCCTTAAAGATGATGGAGCTTTCAGACGAAGTTATGACACCTACTGGAGAACAAATACAGGTATGGGTCAGGAATTGTTTGCATAATGGTAACTTATCAACTGTATCTCCAGAGAGTTTTATTAAGTTTAAAAGGAAAAACATTCTATTTTATTACAGATATATATTACAAATTCCTTATGTAAAAAACTCATACAAAAAGTGACAACTTAGTTTTCCCATTTGATGTGTAGTCATATATCCGTGCCTTGTCTCTCGTTTAGATGTTGTAAATGCATGTATGCTATTGCTATGCTGGTATTTTTATTTGTTTACCTAAAATAATTTACATTTTTTTAAAGATATCAGTTCTCGAAAAAAAAACTTTGTAAACTCATCTTCATTTAAAGAAACCTCTGTTATATTTGGCACACAAATTGATTATTTCTTGCGTGCAGAATTTAGGCTATAACGAGTATTTGCCTTCAGTAGAAACGTAACTAATACAGGATCTTTATTAGTGCCAGTACCGAAACTAGTCAAATATTGTTAAAAAGGGGAGTGAAAGGCTCCCACTCAAATTGCCCTATTGATGAATGAAAGAGAAGCTGAACCATGTTGAATGATCCATTTTGCCCCAGATGCGTATTGGCCTCCACACTGGTTCTGTACTGGCTGGTGTGGTTGGGGTGAGGATGCCTCGCTACTGTCTTTTTGGGAACAACGTCTCACTGGCCAACAAGTTTGAATCCTGCAGCCTGCCGAGTAAAATCAACATCAGCCCAACGACCCACAGGTGAAGTAACACAGCCGATCCAGGTTACAAACTCCAGGTTGCCTCAAGACACAAAAAAACAAGTGGATGTCGGATTTAAATGAGCCAACGCTGTGTTATATCTTTTGCTTCCAGAAGTAAATGGTAGACAACAACGCCAGAATCCTAACTTTTAGAACAGCTCTGTCTTTCCTCTCGTCTCAAAAAATGTGGCACATTGTTTTCAGAGTGATGTTTTATTTTTTGTGCTCTTTGTGTCCCAGATTGCTAAAGGATCGGCCGGAGTTTGTCTTTGTCCCCAGGAGCAGACAAGACCTTCCGGCCAACTTCCCAGAAGACGTCCCTGGTGTTTGTTACTTTTTGGAGGCGCCCTTCAAAACCGACGCTGAGAGGAAGTCGAGCAGCTGCACAGCCCCAAACCGTTAAATATAACAATATGTAAACGTATCCAGTGAACACAGTGCAAACTCCTTGTATGTTTTGGTTGAGGTTGTTTAGATATTGATGATATTGTCAAGCCTATAAGTCTTACTCTTGCAGCTGCTTAATTACAGACGTGTCAGTTTGCTGTCAAACATGCGTCTTGTTTCTGTACAATTATCCATTTGTACAGTTGTAGCACAGGGAACTACTCACTCCCTTCATTCTTCTTCCAGAAACAGTAATCTCTGAAAATAGATATGATGTAAAAAAGTGTCTTTATTTGACTGATTTGTCCACTTTCAAATGTAAAATGTACAACATGCTAAATGTGGCCTAAGAGGGCATACCATTTTTCATGACAAGTCAGTTGATGCATCTGAATCGCTGTAAACAATTAAATATGTTGTTTAATATAATGAAGAAATACCATTTTGTATGTTGATTCTCAAAGGGATGTTGTCCAATCAAGCTTGTTTTCTTTAAATATTGTACTGGCATACTTGTCCATTCACATTTATCCAGTCCCTCTTAAATTCTTTTGGGCTGTTTGTACAGCAGAAGAAAAAAGAAACCACAATTAAAACTCGGCGGCTTTGTGTGTTTCGGTGGAAAATCAGATTAGGAAACACTGAAGCAAATGATAAAGTTAGTCAAAGATTGAGGAGATTTCCAGCCTTCTTAAACTGAGATTCACTCCTCTAATCAAATGAAGTGATGCAGAAATTATTTAGGTGCCTTACGGGATTAAATAGGCAGGATCACAGTTGTTTCATGTTAGTTCTACCTGTTTTTTTTTAATGTGGTTCTATATACATTTTCTTGTCAATTTATTCCACAAGATTGGGGCTGAGACTCCATATATATTTATAATAACATGTCACAGAGACTTCCATTTATTAGACATAGTATATTTAAAGATCGCATTTTCCTAAGTAAAATATATGCATTTTTAAAAACGTTTTAATGTTTTAATGTTTATACTGTATTACACTGAGCTCATGGCACTCATTTCCTCTTCAGCAAGAACAGTACATAACCAGAATAAAATGAATGTTCTATTATCCCTTAATATGATGTGCTTGAATAAATATTGTAATGTAATGTGAAAGGGCAATAAATATTGTTGTGAACAGACTCAAGCGACCCTTCAGCGTTCAAAATATGTTAATATGTAACAAAAGATTGCATTGATATTTTCACATTCCTTTGGCACTTTTATTTTATGCTGCTCTATACAATTCAGGGACAATACAAAGCAGCTGTACTGTTGTTAAACAACAACATATGATCATCTCGTTAGACTATCTTGAACATATAGTTGCTTGAATTAGCAACAACATCACATTGTTATTTAGATGTTAAAACATAAATTATGTTAAAGTCACTATGCATTGACTTTACCCAATAGCCTTTGTTTGATCCTTTTTTTTGTTTTACCTCTGCCTACGTTTTACTCAAATAAGGAAAATAAAGACATTGGGATATTGCTAAACCAAGTGACAAAAGTACTTGGTTTGCCATACACCTTTCAGAAAAGGGTCAAATAAGTGTATGTGCTACAGTACAACATCACTAGTAGTTGTAAAGTTCATTGCGTAAAACAAGATGGTAAATGTCAGAAACTATGTAGCTCCTTGTGGAGCGTTCAGGTTTACTGGCATCGGTTGGAGGAAGCAGCTGTGTTCTCATTGGTTGAGGATATCTTACGTAAGACCCTTCCCGATCTGCTATTGGACGCACTGGCTGTCTGTTAACAGCTGAGGGGAAGAAGGGGGAATGGACGCGGAGACACTCAGCATCTATACCAAGCCGTGAAGGTTGAGTCCTCTCCGACGGATTTTGCTTGAAAACGAGGAAAAAGAAGAGCGCTTGTCATCATGGTATGTCCATTAAGAATTTGTATAATGTGTAAATGCTAGTAAAACACTGATGCCTGTCACGTGACGGGGTTGGTTAGCGTTTGACATTTCCTGTAGGCAGACCGCTGTGTAACGTTAGCTAATAATTTCCCTCATTACAGTGGACTGTGCACATTATCAGCTGTTTAACATACATAATAATCGTGTATGTTAAACGCTTCCAATAGTATTGAAACATGTACACAACGCTAGGTGTTATTGATGAAATAACATTGACATATATATATATATATTTCTTTTTTTACATTTTACAGTATGGTTTTGTGAATCACGCCTTGGAGCTTCTCGTTTTAAGGAATTACGGTCCGGAGGTGTGGGAAGACATCAAGTGAGTGTTGGGATTTGGTGTTTACCATTCTTCTCTGGTGGTGTCATAGGTTACACTGTGGCCAACTACACGTCAATAAGGATACAACACAGTGCTGCTGTACAGTGAGGTCACTGACAGCAGGGACAGACATTTGTCTTTATTGTAATGATTAACCTCCCCTGTGCATCCCTGCACTGACACAGTGTGTGTCCACAATAAACCTCACGTTGGACGAGAGGATCATTGCATGCATATTAAAACATTTGTTTGATGAAAGTATCACAACTATGTGCTCCTGGATGGATTCAAGATATTACTTGAAACGACTTATTCGAGCGTTTAATTTAAATAGAGTAAAAAGAGGAAAATACTTATGAAATGTTCAGAAAGTATAAAGAAAAATGGAAGCACGTATCTTAGAAGAATCCTTCAGGGTATCAAGGCCGCTCTTTATATAAAATATTTATGAATACTAAGGTCATGAGTGAGTCCCACTATCCCAAAGATAAGTTAAGTTCAATGTCACTTTAATCATTTTGGAATGTTTTATTTAATGTTCAACTTTAAAATCCTAGTTAGTTTTTGAATTGGTGTATTCATCATCAGAAGTATAATTGTATCAATAAGAACACATCCTTAAATTAATCTGAAAAAAAAAATCTGATAAAATAATGAGACACATTTCCACTCTGAAGTCCAATAATACAATTGTGATGGGGGATTAAATGAAATGTAAATGTATAAATAAAGTAAACTTCCTTTCAACCAAAGTAGCTTTGGGAGAATGTGGAGCACCCCCTTCCAATGCATATCCTAGTATATTTTTTATTTTTTCAGCATGCCGAAATGTTAGCCTCAAACTGCCCTCGACAGTCTGCCCTGCTAAAAAACTAGAAAAACAAACAAACATTTAAAAAAAAGATGCGACATTTACATAAGGCAGCTGCCTTATGTAAATGTTCTCAAAGATGTCATTCCTCAGTCACCAAATGAAAACTAAAGCTCTCACAGAATCTTTTGTTGTCTTTGCAAATTCAACAAATTGTTTTTTAATACTCAATTCATCATGTTTGGTCTGTTTCCAGTCATTTAGTGAGATGAATCGTTAAAAAAAATCGTATTTTCTTTACAAAAGCCTTCAAGGCTTGGTATGTTTTCTCAGCTGTTCTAATAAAAATGGCGGCTGCTGATGCTCCGGCCCAAGAATCCCTTCTGTTTACTCAAAAGAAATCACAAGGACTAATCAGAACCTCATTAAAAAATCATATGTATAAATAGAGCTTGAAGCAAATGACCCGCCGCCGTAGATGAAAACTTGTCTGTACTTGTTAAACAATGTAGTTTTAAAACCACTTCAAAGTAATACATAAACTGTTTCTTATTATAAATTGAGACTGTCTGGCCGCACATTAGACACGTTTTATTATACCTCTATATAGAAGTCCTTCTGTGATACAAACCCCAATAGAAAACAATTAAGAACAGGCAGATCATTGATTATCTATTACTTTTGAATTCTGCTGTAACGTTTACTCAAAATTGTTAGCTTCACTTTGTTTTCAGGAAGGAGGCTCAGCTCGATATTGAGGGTCAGTTCCTTGTTAGAATCATATATGAAGATGGGAAAACATACGACCTCGTTGCTGCGGCCAGTAAAGTCCTCAGTAAGTGACAGCATGCCTTTTTCAGTTATTGCTATTACGATTCCTCTACATGTGGTGTACTACAACTTAAGAATTTGTAAAAAAAAAAAGAAAATCTGAGATACTGACGAGATCTTGTCTGCATTTCAGAGATCGATGCAGGAGACATCTTGCAGATGTTTGGGAAGATGTTTTTTGAATTTTGCCAAGAATCGGGATATGACACCATTTTGCGGGTGTTGGGATCAAATGTTCGTGAATTCCTGCAGGTAGACTCACTCCTCTTTGGATACTGATGTTAACCAACAGCATTTGCAAATCAGCAACGTTTAAACTACATATGCCCAGCAGTTTTTTGAAAGATATGGTTATTTAATGGGCAGGGAGGCTATAATGAAAGATGCTATAGTGTTGCATTATGGGAATTGTAGGTGCGTGCTCCTTTTCACATATTCTTGGGACTAAAAGTCAGAGAAATCTTAGCCTCCACTACTTTTCAATACATTTTGTAATGTCCCTTTCAAGTCTCACACTCCTTTAGGGATTGTTTGTACTGCCTTCATTCATTATTTTACGAGCCTCTTGTACAAACGTATTATACCATAGACATGATTTAATTACCAGTGTTGTCTGGATGTTGCATGATTGATCTTGTATCTAATATTTACAGAATTTGGATGCTTTACATGACCACTTGGGTACCATTTATCCCGGGATGAGGGCTCCCTCATTCCGCTGCACCGATGCAGAGAAGGGGAACAATCTGATTCTTCACTACTACTCTGAGAGAGAAGGCTTGCAAGACATTGTCATCGGCATCATCAAGACTGTCGCTCAACAAATCCATGGGACGGAGATAGAGATGAAGGTCTAGTTTGTTGCGTTTGCTCCTTTTTTTGGTGCAGCTCTAATATGTCACTCTGCTTCCGATGATGAATGATGATGAGTTTGGGTCTCAGAATGTAATTGAAGATGTAATAGTTTAAATAATAGAAAGTTCCAAAACAACCAGACGGAAACGGTGCTGCCCTGTGACAACTGCAGCAGTTCAGCAGCGGGTTTTTGGCTAGTATCTATGAGTCAGAGTATATTTTTAGATCTAAGTTAGTGTCTAGCTTGGGAGTCTTTCAGTGAGTTTTTCCTTATGCAGTTTTGTTTTAAATTTGTCAAACGGCGGATGAATTTAAATCGGCCATTGACTGTGGGTGTTTATGAAATAATTCATCCAAAGGACAAAGATCTGTATTTTTTGATCTCAGCTTATTTACTCAACAACTCTAATTAGCTTTTGTCTAAACTACAAAACTCTACATCATAAATTGTCATTGTCATTTCTTTTTTTTTAATGCAAGCCCACAATTTGCAGCCTGTATTCAGTAGGCCTACTAATAACTGCAATTGTTCTTATGAGGTCCTCTGTACTTCGGATGTGGTTCACTATTCGTTTGAAAAAGCAGTGACATTTTCTCCCAAACCCTTATCATATTGTACAGGCCGGATCATATTTTTAAGCTATTGTGTGTATAATACAAGAAAAGAAAATGGCAGACACTCCAAATGTGACACCCAATTTCTGGAAATATTAGCCGCTGTTGCTGTGGCAACAGGGTGCAGAGACAGCAGCTTGACGTCAGCAAGCCCTATGCTCATATACCCGCTGAATAATGTCATTTTATACGGTCTTAATGCTATAATAATAGACCCAATGTCATCATCAGTGGAATAATATAAATGCCACTGATATTTTGTGGGTGACATTAAAACATGTTTATTGCTGTAAACATGTGGCACAACAACATAGTTGAATTCAATTTTAACAACACCAGTTTAATCTGTTATTTACCTCCATGTGATGCAGATGATCCAGCCGAAGAGCAAGGAGTGCGACCACATAAAGTTTCTGATTGAGGAGAAGGACTCAGAGGAAGAGGCTTTCTACGAGGACCTGGACGGCTTTGAGGAGAACGGCACTCAGGAGACCCGCATCAGTCCGTACACCTTTTGCAAGGCCTTCCCGTTCCACCTAATGTTCGACAGAGACCTGATGCTGACACAGTGTGGGAACGCCATTTATCGAGTCCTGCCTCAGGTGGATAACATAACAGTCTGTTTTTACATGCAACATGTTGCCTAAAGTCAGCTTTTCATTATGTTTTAGTTTGACTGTCTTAGTTTTTAATGCCCAGAAGGCAGCAGTAATTATTTATATAGATAAATCAAGAAGATTCTAATCTAATTTGAAAAATGAATATATTTTATTCCCTAGCTCCAGCCCGGCACCTGCATCCTCCCTTCAGTTTTTTCTTTGGTCCGACCTCACATCGACTTTAGCTTTCATGGCATCCTCTCCCACATCAACACCGTCTTTGTTCTGCGCAGCAAGGTAAACATGACATTTCATTTGTTGTGTTTTTGTTGTAGCATTGTTGGCTGATACTGTCAATACTATTCGCATATTAGCAATACTTTTGCCTTATTAGCAACATTTCAAGAACTATGATTAAAACATGACAGAATCGATGTATAGTCATTTATATAAATATTTTTGAGCTCACTGATATTTTTAGCATCTGCATGATAATTTGAATGCGTGACTTTTGTCATCACAGTGGATTATACGGGTTACCTGACAACTGATGACACCTGTAACATGTCAACATAATTTCATATAGAATTAATGCATAGCTCTACATTTTCTGAAAAGAAAAACTTTTACTTTGGATGCAAGAGAGATATTTCTGGGAAAGTTTAGATAGTGAAAAATGATGGAAAAGGGAATATATAGATTTTATTTTAGTATTGAGAAACACAGACCACTTTTATGTTAAGCTCAAGAGGGAAAAAAGGCCTTTTTAAAATAAAAAGCCTGCCTTTTAAACAGCAGCAGAGCAGAATGTTCACTGTCCTCCAAGCGCTGACACTCCTCGCATACTGAAAGGTTGATATGTTTTCCCTACACATTCGGAGAAAACATATATAACAAAAATCGGAAATTATACCCTCGAAAGGTGGTATACAGGATGTGACAGTTTGGCTGAACAGGTGCCCAGTTTTGAAGCAGATTTAGAGAAGAACATGTAAAGCAATTTTCATAATTGTGATTTCATCCCGACAGGAGGGCTTGTTGAATGTGGAGACCGTAGAGAACGAGGACGAGCTGACGGGGGTGGAGATCAGCTGTCTGAGACTGAAAGGACAGATGATTTACTTGCCAGAGGCGGAGAACATCCTTTTTCTTTGCTCACCCAGGTAAACTCATAATGTGTCCCCGACGGAAGCCCAGACTGAATATACGCTCATCAAAAATACAGGTTCTCTTTGACCCAGTGAGGGGGAACACACCACCAGTTTACTGTCGTCAAATTTAAATCATTCCATTGCTGTTCTATTCACAGAGAAACAATACTCCGCTACACTAGCAAGGGAAGTTTTTGCAAATCCTTTTCCTTCTCTCTATCTTTCATTCCCTACTGCTCAGCAGGAACACACGCCTCTTGGTCTGAAGACTGCAATCTAAAAAAGGGGTTACCAAAAAAACAGCTGGGCACTTTAGCTTTTAATAAATCCTACTCAAACCGGAGTAAACTGTTTTTGTTTTGTGGAAGACTTAGATCTCACTAACCTAAAACACCAGGCACTTTAGCTTTTGGTAAATCCTACTCAAACCGGAGTAAACAGTGCATTTATTGGGGACTTTTCAGATGTGGATTAATATGTAACAGCAAGTATTTAAGGCAGCAAGGTAGTAATTGTGAGCTTGACCCAAAATTAACCATAGTTTCCATGCCGCGTTAGGAAACGTGATCAGTCAACCAGTGCAATGGTTTGCCTCATTTATGCGTTTTTCAAAAGGTACTCGAGCTACTAGGATTTGATGAAGTTGGGCGTTAGATAAGTATGCGTCGAGCTCAAACAACACTCGATCCCACACGTCATTGTGTAACCTCTGTTAGATGGTCCCTGTCTGTCAAACAACCAAGCTCATTCAAATACAGATCCAGTTTGTGCAATCGTTGATATAATTTCACCCTTGAGAAGACATAATAGAACTGTCTGCACAGGATAATAAGGACTAAACATGCACTTATTGTAGAGAAACAGAACGGGATTTATGGTATTAAATTGTAACATGTACTCAATCTCAGTGAGGGGAATTCTGTATTTCTTGCAGTTAAACAATCAAACAATTTAGTTTGCTGAAATGCATTTTTGTTTCCTAGGCAGAATATGTAAAGGTCAGAGAACGAAAAAACAAAACTAAAAAAAACCACCTGTGAGCGGTAATCACATTGGTTATCACGCTTTGACCTCCATTAGCCCCTGTGGTCCTTGTGGACCAATCAAACATCCCCAGTGAAATCTTGAATGCTGCACAGGAAGGTTAAAGAGATCCTTTCCTCTCAGATCAAAGACAAAGACAAGATCAGTGTTTTCATAAAAGGAAAACGGCCAGAAACATAAGAGCATGCTTAGTCACCTATAGAAACTGTTTGAACTCACCCTTAACAACAGGAACATTCATCTGGAGACAATAGTCACAGGCTTAAAAGAGCGATGGTGAAAAAAAGCTGCAGTTTTGCTACTTATCCACAGACACAAATCAAATACTTTCTGCCATTTCATTGTGAAAAGAACAACCGTTTTTCTGCTTTCTGCATTTCTCTAGTGTTATGAACCTGGATGATCTCACACGAAGGGGACTCTACCTGAGCGACATCCCTCTCCATGACGCCACGCGCGACCTGGTGCTGCTCGGGGAGCAGTTTCGTGAGGAGTACAAGCTGACCCAGGAGCTGGAAATCCTGACAGATCGTCTGCAGCACACACTGAGGGCCCTGGAGGATGAGAAGAAAAAGACAGACAGGTTAGACTGCATTTCTCCCGTGTGTAAACGGCAACCTTTAGTCTAGGAAATGATCCTCAAACCACCAATATCTTGTAGGTATGGTTTTACACCACTCATAATTGTACGATAAATAGAATCACTCATATTTGGGGTTATGCCTATAGGTTGTCTTTGAGTCAGTTGTTCTGAACCGTAACAGTTACTGTAACGTATAATCATTCTAACTTAACGTACAGAACTTAATGGATGGAGGTAAAACTACATAGAAAGTACCTACAAAAAAAATCAAACATAAGACACATCTAAAGTTATCTAACAAAAAATGTTTTGTTGTTTGTTCATGTAATAATTCATTGATGAGGTGATCTCTTTAGTGTAATTACAGTCATAATTTATGTGTAATTGTACAGTATATCTCAGTCCCGGCATCATCTATTTGTTGTGGGTCAACCTCAAACTCACGACAAAAATAGTTTCCACTATGGGAAAAAATGGTGGCTAAGATTGTTCATGAGTTCTTAGGTAAAAGAGAAGCGTCTTCAAGTGCTGCCTTTTATGGACGGACTCAAGACACAGACACAGCACGACCCTGGCAGGTGTCGCCCCCGTACACTCAAGTTGAGGCTACGTTACAGTAGGACCACCTACAGTCCGAATCTATTGTTATATGTAAAGTTCCCGCTCGCCGTAGCTAATCTCCAGTCGCTGTTACGATGAAGGCAGTTGGGTTTGGCGCCGAGAAAGGGGCCCGTCACAGCGATTTGGCACAGCAGTGTGTGACAGCTGGAGAAGAGAGCCGGAGGTGGAGCGTGGTCTTTATTAAGACTGCTGCTGAAGCCCTATATTCTCGTAGGAAAGGACTTTCCCTCGGCCTCTTGGAACTCGACATTATTATTCTCACCGTTCTCCGGTCTCAAAGTGCCTTGGGACTCGAACATTGATTAGAATTCATGGCTCCTCTCCCAATATTTAAGAAGGACTGCAGCAACGATGTCTCTACCTTTTTGTAAACATTTAAACATATATTCACACTGTTTCTCCTGCTGTTTATGTGTGTGCCATACTGAGAGAGAAACACACCCTTGCATGTGAATTTTTTAAGATGATACAGGTGAATATGTCGTCTCCAGGATAAATATACTATATCTCCATGTGTAGATGTTTGCGCGATGACCGTTATCTGCTTTGTATGTACTGTGTGTCTTCCAATTGTGACGCACCGCGGAAAGTATTTTGCTTTAGACAGGAGGCATGATCCAAGCAGTTACCATAGAAACACCACCCTCCCAGCTGAGAGCAGCTCGTATAGCGAAATGACCAAAAGGTGGTGGGTGAGCAAATATAATGCCGGTCCAAAGGAGCCGCCATCAGTCTGCAGCTCGAGGACCCCACAACTACACTTTTGCTCTAAATCTACATTTCTCTTCCCCCTCCCCCACCCCCCTTTTTTTAGATTGCTCTATTCCGTTCTGCCGCCGTCCGTTGCCAATGAGCTGAGACACAAGCGGCCCGTCCCGGCTAAACGTTACGACAACTTGACTATCCTCTTTAGTGGCATTGTGGGATTCAACGCCTTCTGCAGCAAGCACGCCTCGGCGGAAGGAGCCATCAAGATAGTCAACCTGCTCAATGATGTTTACACACGTTTTGACATCTTGACAGACTCTCGGAACAACCCTTATGTATACAAGGTTGGAAGCAGGGATTTTACACTGACAGTATATCATGCATTTGTGTACATTTCTTCCAGTAAATAGAAGAGACGCAGTGTGTAAAAAAAACTACTGTGCAAATTTTAAAATATAAGGGCCTTTAACTGCGTTTTTCCAAGCTGGTCCTTCAGCTGACAAGCATCAGTGGCACTGACCCTATTGGTGAATAATGTTATGCAATTAAGCATATACAAGTTAGCAAGATAATTTATACAAGTTAACTTGAGTTTTTCACCATAAGAAGAGTAGTACTTCTAAACGCAGTGTAGTTTTACAGTGCGACTGCGTGATTTTATAGGCACCGTGCAGCAGATTTACACTCCAGGCTTTCAGACAAGAATGCACTTTAAGAAGTCAAACAGACCTCGGCACTTCCAGGGGATCGGCTTCAGGCGCTGGGTCACCAAAAGAAGTAATATTTACTCTACCAGCTGAATAACTTGGTGGTCCCAGGGCTTTAGCATGGCCCAAAGAGGCCCCAAATGTCTTAAAGCTGATTTAAGTGTTTATTTCAGGGTGTCTTAGTTTATTTCTAACTACCCTGTACATAAATAAGACCTTTGTAGCACAGTGGGAACGGAAGATTTCACACAAACTAAAAGTAATTGCAAAGCTGAAATCGGTTACGAAAACGTTCACGCGAAGAAATTGCAAATATGTTTGTCTTCATTCAGGTGGAAACAGTTGGTGATAAGTACATGACAGTGAGCGGCCTACCGGAGCCGTGCACACACCACGCCAAGTCCATCTGCCACCTCGCTCTTGATATGTTGGAGATTGCTGGACAAGTCAAAGTGGATGATCAACCAGTACAGGTTTGATGAAATGCTTTATTAAAAACACTGCACCTGCATACATAAACCCTTACAGAGCACATAACAAATGATTTTTTTTATAGTATTTCATATTTCTAGGATTTAAAAGTATAAACTGACATAATTGCAATTGGTAGATGGTTTGTGTGTGTACATCAATGCACATTAGCAATATTCATGTATTTATTGCATACTGTATTACTGCTTTGCCTCACAAGTTTAACTATTTAGTGGTTTGTTTTCCAATATTGCTCTGAAAGATCCTACATCAGACTACAGTGTGAGATTTGACAAATGGTGCTGACGCGCATTCTCCTAATATGAACAAGCCTTTGCCCGCAGGGAAATTTTGATTGGTTTTAGTATTATTTTATCGGTGCAGGTGGACGTACTTCCATGCTGCAGTAACGCACTGACAAAAGACAGCAGACTTTTGTTTAACTGACTGTTGGAGATTGTTATTGTATCAATGACTGTTGAGACTCGGCTTTGGAAAATCATGTCGCGTTAAGAAAAGGTTGTTTATTTTGGGACATGGCACTGGCAGAAAAGGAGTCCAGTTAAGCAACAGAAACAGACTCAAATCATCTTACAATCCCATGTCTAGAAATAGATTCTCATCCGTCTCATACGCTCTCAGCGCGTTCATGCTCTGAAGACAACAAGTACTGAAGTGCCCACAAGTTCAAGTATAAATATTAGTGGTTAGATTGTCTGGGGCTACTTTTGGAATTCGAAGTTTATCGGAAAATATATAAATATATATATATATATATATATATATATATATATATATATATATATATATATATATATATATATATATATATATATATAATTTTGTTCATGGAGTGATTCCTGGCAAAGTTATCCTTATACATCCACCCACCAAATGTTGCAGCTTTTCAGTCGCTAGTGTGACAATGAATTTGTGCCAACAAACTAAGAGAAGCATTCGGCTGGGTTGTTTAATGTATTTGTGTTTTCTTTAGAGCAGAACTCATAAACCTCCTTTGTTTTACATTTACACAGTTTTATTTGACTGCTGTAGGCTTTCTTCATTTTTTCATTCCCACAGTTTTGGTGATAAATTTGGTTTGCCAAAGGCCGCTTTATGTAATGCGTTCACAACAGATAACCAACGATCGGGGCTCTGTTTATGCTGAAATAAATATTTAAGCTTCCTGTCATTACTACTTTGAAATATTTATTTGATTTGAATATATTAGTATTGACTTTCGGTGGAAGTCTCTTTTTTTTCATTCTCATTTCATTTCAGATTACTATTGGGATCCACACAGGCGAAGTGGTCACTGGGGTGATTGGCCAGAGGATGCCCAGGTATTGCCTCTTTGGAAATACGGTCAACCTCACAAGTCGTACAGAAACTACCGGGGCAAAGGGAAAGATAAACGTCTCAGAATATACATACCGGTAAGTACGAGTAACTTTGCGCGTTATCTGTTTTTCATTAATGTGAAGACATGTTTATATTTCATCACTGAGTGGAGACTTTGTCAAACAGTATTAGAAGTTATTGGTTGCATCAGTGGGTCTGTTTGGATTTGATTTTCTGTGTCGACTCCAAAGTGTTCATTATTGGGTTTAGTGAAAAATAAGATAAGAGAAGAACCCCCTCACCCCTCAAACCGTCACGATTTATGATGGCGATGATGTTTGATTCCAGGTGTTTGCAGTCTGCGGAGAACGCTGACCCTCAGTTTAATCTGGAGTATCGGGGCCCCGTCACCATGAAAGGGAAGAAGGAGCCGATGAAGGTGTGGTTTCTGACGAGGAAGCCCACCACAGACACACAGCCCACCTCCGACAGCTAAAGCTCAACGGTTTAACACTGAAACACCACATTCATTCCAACAGAAGCTTCAGCCAATGTCTTTTCAAATTACACACATTCTGAGGCCCAGATGAAATGCACCAGGTCAAATTAAGATTAGAATTCCACACACATACAGATATTTATAATAGTTTCAGCTTGACCATGATCCGTTTTAAACCTCACTCTATTTTTTTAGCATAGACACAGTAGCGGAATGTTTTATAAAAAGTAGAAGTTAGTGATATTGAAGTTTGATACATTTCCGTACTAGATACTTTCACCTTGTCATTGTACATAAAATCACGAAAAGTTTTGATAAGCAAAACATTTTCCACCGATCTGTAAGAGATTTAGTTGCCGAAATAACTAATGAGAGTAAGACAAAATTAATACTTTGGCTGGATATCATGTTTGCGCCAAAACATTACTGTCATAATCTGAGGGACCCTTTTTTTGTTTGTCGGCTGGAATAGTTTTACACTGAACACGTTATACAGGCATTGGAACTGTTAAAATAAATACAAATGTAGATATTATAGCTGTGTTATTTATATAGAGTTATAACACCAAGTTCAACAGTTCTTTGGTGCAAAAGCTACTGTACTGAGTTTATTTTTTTCACAAATGATCATTGGGTTATCCATGTGGTAATTAAAATATATACTGTAAACACTACTTGATTTTACACTGATTCTTCTTAGTAATCTACATATGTATCGTAACATCATTTTATTTGGTATTCATTCTTTATTTGTCATAAGAACAAGTAACTACGTCAACGGTATTATGGGTGAAACTACTGTTTGTGCCTCTAGAAGTTCATCTTTGTGCTGTATGTGTTGGACTAATTTCACATTAGTAAATGTAACACTTTTTTCAGCCTACTTTTCCAACGTCATTATTAATAAACATCACATAATGTAGCTTCCTGTGTAAGAACCAAACAGGTGCCTCTTGTACTGTGCGAGTGCATTTCTGTGCTTGTTTGTGTTGGAAGGTAACTAATAAAACAGTCTTGAGATGTGTTATTATTTGATATATTTTTTTGTACAACACATGCTTTGCTGTCAACCTTTATGGCTCTGATGAAAGTATGATTTTGCAGATTAAACAATGACAGTCTTTATTTTTACTGAAGGCAATGGTTTACATACACAGCAGAGGCATCAGTGCTAAAAACAATATACTGCAGATTCTTTGGTAAGAGCTCTCTCTGGTGGCTTGTTAGAAGAATATTATTGTGGGCACAAGACGTCAATAAATAATAACTTTTTACATCACTGGTCCTTTCTGACACACCTGCTGCTGTTATTCAATTAATTTTATTTCGTATAGCCCAAAATTGCAAATTACAAATTGGCCTCAGAGGGCTTTACAGTCTGTACCTATACGACATCCACTGTCCCGAAACCCACACATCGGCACAGGAAAAACTCCCCAAAAAATGAAAAAATCCTTCCAAGAGGGAAAAAAAGCCTTAGGGAGAACTTCAGAGGAGGGATCCCACTCCGGGATGGACAGTTATTGTCAAAAAACGTTTTTTCAATGTTCTTAAAATCTAAATGGGTTTAGTATAAAGTTGGTGAAAATTGTATTAGTTTACAAAAACACAACAGATTTTTGATGAGTAGTAAGAAAAATGAAGACCAAGTGAGTAAAAGCAATTAATAAAACAGCTAGAACAGTAAATTCAGAAACCACTTGAGAGGGATGACTTTTTGCATTCTTCCAATTTTAAAAATGTATGCCTTTTTAAACCTCCTAATTGTGTTAAATATTTCCTCTGTAGCTCAGAAGCTCAGAAGTGGCCACGGAGGCACTCGAAAGTAAAATCAGTGAAAATGTCACCTGTTGAAAAACGTTGAACGTATGTTTGTTGTTCTGATGATTTCTTCCCTCTCGAGGCCCACAAACCTGCAAACGTTTGTAATACTGCAGAGCACTGGACTACACTGCATTATTTATTATTAACCTTTTTTCATCCAGATGTTGTGTTGGGCTCTCCTTTTTAGAAAGGCCGGGTTCATACACTTTGACACTTAAAATTTGGAGCCTGACAAAGAAAAACATCAAAATTGTCAGTTCAACCACAATGTCCGAGGAGATCAAGGGTCCCTCAGTGTTGGTAATAGACAAGTATCCAGATTCATCATGCCTTTTCTCCTCTTCCTGCCAATGGTTTCATCAATAAAGGATCCTTTGCAGTTCATCAAATGTTGGATCCCCAGAGTGCTCAACATTTTACACACCAGGCGCTGACTAAAATCGGTTTAAGTCACTCTAGTGACATGCTGTCCCGTACCGCTCCTTTTGTAAACCATTATGTTGGCAGTGTCACAGCTGATGCTCTAACTAGCATAAGGGATGTAATTGTGTTTGCGATAACGTGAACTAATCCAGTTATCTCAATTGTATCTCAGTTTCATCACTGCAGTCGTAATAAAAAGGTATCTGTTGTGATAAGAGCAGATTCAAGGAGATGGAAGTGAAGGTCAGGCAAAGGTCTCGTGGTAAGACAAGAAGAGGCTTAGATAAGAAAAGAAAGACATGCTTTGCAGATTTAATTCATCTCTTTGTAAAAGCTCAATGTTCATGAAATACTTGCATATAAGCTTTTTGCTACATTTAGAGAAACTTCTTACTTTGATAATGTCAATTTTTTTATGGTCCAGTTAGTTTCGACTTAGTAAATTGTGTTCATTATGTTGTCAAAATAAACCTTACATAATACAAATGTACAAACACAGACACACTATAAAAAGGATTTCCTCGTCTGCATAAGCTTTACGTTTGCCTAGAATAAGCCTGAAACACATCATATGGTTTTCAGCATTTCTTACCAACACCCATAAATGCATTTATTAACGTCAAAGGTCACAAATCAGAAGTATCATTGGACACACATTAACAACCACACACACAACCAGGCAATTACATGAAGGTCTCACATATATTTTCATATAAGAAGAGGTTTCATGGTGAAGTTACTGTTTGGTGTGACCAAACTCCCCTTTGCAACCAGATACACCGGAAACAGCACGTTTAACCATTTCATTACAAATACAATGAACCACACGGTAATACCTGTCGCGTTTGGCGCGGTTCGGTTAAGGACCTTGGCATCACCCAATCATCTACAGCCGTGGACATTGCCTGGAAAACAAATGAGCTTTAAACGGCCACATCAGCAATACGATTAGATGATGAGATAAGAGGCTGGTGTGGTTTAAAAGGAGGGTCAGAGTCTCGAGTGAGACACTCCTTGCTGCAGAGTTGTCCAGCTCACCCCCACAGCCACCATGACCTTCGACGGCACCTGGAAAATTGATCGCAACGATAACTATGACAAATTCATGGAACAAATGGGTGAGTGTTTTCAAACTGAGCCGATAAAATGCTGAAAAAGGAATAGCATGTTTCTTAAATATATACAATATTGGTTGAAACACAGTCTGTCACAGTCTAATAACTCATCTTTTAAAGCGTTGATAACGTTTAAATTTATTGGGGGGTTATTATTTCTCAAAGAAAAAGACACAGTGAGAAATTCAATAAGTCCATTCACCTTTTTGTAATGCGGTCAATTTATTAGTAAAATCAGTAAAAAAAATAATTTTAATGACTTTAAAGCATTGTGTCTCCCATTAAAACTCTTTGTGGAGCAATGACCTGCTGATGTTTGTGGTTTGGCTTTTTTTTAAGTGTTTAAATCCTGACACACTTCCTCTGATTGTTTAGAGCCTACTAACCCTATTACAATGTGTCTATTGATAGGAATCAACATGGTGAAAAGGAAGCTGGCTGCTCACGACAACCTCAAGATCATCATCCAACAGAATGGAAACAAGTTTGCTGTCAAGGAAAGCAGCAATTTCCGCAACCTGGAAATAAACTTCACCCTGGGGGACACCTTTGAGTACAGCCTCGCCGATGGAACAGAACTATCAGTACGTAAAAGCAATCTGGAGGATGTGCCCTTCCCATCAATACACTTTAAAACCGACTCTAACAAGAAAGGAGTTGTATTTGAGTCCAGTGATCTGCAGTTTTGTCATTTTGTGGAATTGTTTAGTTCTAAACACTTTAAGATAAGCTGGTTATCTTAGCCACTTTAGACTTTGAACCCTTTAGCTGCAAGGAAAAAGTGAATTTAATTTTATTATGGTAATAATTGTGGTCGATATTATCTCACTGCCACAGTTACAGATGCAAAACTCTCCACCTGTCAAAGAGCTTTCCCGCTTAATATTCACGTCATGCATAACTTTCATGTTTCACTCGCAGGGCTCCTGGAACATGGAGGGAGAAATGTTGAAGGGGATCTTCAATAGGAAGGACAACGGAAAGCAACTGACGACAACCCGAATTGTCCAAGGAGACGAGCTCATACAGGTGGGCAAAACACGGGGCACATAAAATAATTTGCGCTTAAACCTCACGCTCTGTAAGCTGTTAATGAGGTTGCAGAGAAACAACATATTTTATAATGTTAAGAGATACCGGATATAAGTTAAATAAGCATACACCAGTGAAAATCTCATACCTTGTATCCATTTTATATATATTAAGAAATTATGATCCTTTTCAACAATGTATTGAGTGTTAGCCCCGTTCAAAATGAAAAGAAAAACTGTGAGGTTATTTATAATTACCATATCTCATCAACAGAGCTACAACTACGAAGGTGTGGACGCAAAGAGGATTTTCAAGAAGTGTTAGACGGATGAAGACTTGAAGATTACATTCAGTATTGTTTTACAACTCACACCAACACTTCCTTCAAAAAAAAGCACTGGCCTATTTGTACACAAGTATATGCATCAGATTTTAATTGCACATGGTTTTGATACGTTCAGTAATAAAACCATACTTTGACTATTTTCTGTGTTTTGCCCTGTTTTGTTCTTATCCAAAGGACAATTTTCATTGAACATCTGCAATTGTGCTGCAAGTGATGGAAACTAAACGTACCCAAATGACCAATTTGGAGATTCCACCTTTACATGGCTCGACCAAAACCTCATCTTTGCTCAACTTCATTTAATAGTCGGGTCAGGGTGTGGGAATAAAGGGTTTCGGTATGGTCTGCCAGAGGTTTTGGGCTACACCTGCATCACCCAAAAGTGATATTCACTACAGCATTCAGTTTTGTTGTGTTCCAAGTTCGTTTACTCATGTTATGTTACATACATTCTGATTCTCACGTCCCTGCAGAAATCCAACAAGTGTTACTTTGATGATGGTACCAAGACTTTCCAGTAAGGGCTGAAGCCAGAGGCCGAGGGTTTAAAAAGAAAAAACACATGCAGTGAAAGGACTAATTTGAGAGTGATACAATAGTTTAAACTTTATTCAACAATAAATAAAAATAAATATAGATTATCTACAAAAATATAAAGTGTAGACAGATTTGATATGTTTCTTTAAATTGGTCTGTACTTGCACAAGTCATGAAGCATTCACTGAAGCACCAATGACTCAATTCAACAGTAATGTCGGATGAAATCCTAACCACACACAGAGGTATGACAAGAGGATCCGGGGCGGCGTTCAGTTCCAACACATCAGGCCTTATCAGCCGGATCAAATGAGATGACAAAACAGGGAAAGTTCCCCTTCGTTCTTGGGTGTTGATGCAATACAGTGTAATTATGTCCCGTCCCTGCATACACATCACAAGATAAAAGATATGGATTGATGAAATGCCAAACGTAACATCATGTGACGCAGGACATGAAGCAAGAACATAAAGCATTTCCTCAACTGAAGACTATGGCTCACTGGTGCAATAGGAAACCAACGGAGTGGCTCCTTTTCCCAGACCTCACATCCAAACAGACACACAGGCATGCGTGCACATTTAATCACCCAACAAATTATTACAAATTAAGGCTCTTTTAAACTGGGAAAGTGAGATGCACTTCCAGCACAGATTTTCCCATTTTGACATTCAAACTACGAAAATGTCAAACTTTTGTGCAGCTATTTGCAGAGCGAACACAGACCTTGCTGCTACTGTTGTAACTTCCAAGTCTAAAAGGGCTTTTAACAATATCGCAATTGGCACAAACCCATCCCCTGGAACTTCAACGCACCCTTACACACACAGTAGAAAGGTGCGAGTCAGAGGAGTGTCAACAGATATGTCTCTATTAGCGTTGCATATTTTAAAGGTTTTGCATGACTTGCATTCATCTCCTTCAATCCCCCTAATGTGGTTTCCCTCACAAATAACACGTCTCTCTAAAAAATGTTAAGGCACTGTTGATACAACCGAAGACACAAAATTCAGTTACAGCTTATGTGAAAACAATTCCTCTTATTACAGATAAAGAAAATAACATGATAAATATTGTAATTAAATGGTATATCCATTAGTCACATAAGAAAGCACAAAAAACACACAGTGAGACAACATTTAGTTCAATCTGGTCAATATACCTGAACTCTATCTTATCCAGTGGTAGATTTCTTTATCCTTTGAATATCTTAGATATCTCAAAATAATTAATCATTTAACTACAATTGCACATCTTGTGTGGACGCAACCTTTTATGACGTATGTGTCGTATCATGGAAAGTAAATACAACACACACAAACACAGGAGATTAGGTGACTGTGAGGAGTTTAACTGGGTAGAGATATAGCCATATATAGCCATAAATGGCTGTATGTTTAGGAAAAGACAATCTAGTGAAAATTATTATAAATATTCAATTGAACAACACTGATTTTATGTGTTTTCTGGAATGTTGACTGTACAGAATATGACAACATAAGACAAAGTTCATGTCAATGTTAAAAAAACTTACAAATTAACTGCAAATTGAATTTAATTAAGTCAAATCGAATAGAAGTTCTCTTTGTTGGATTCAAAGTCCAGGACTATCATGCTCATGCGTACGCTGCACACACTGATAGTAACATTTTGAAAAGGCCACATGCAGGCTGCAGAACATTAATCTAACAGACAAAAATAATGTTTGTGTTGTACGCTCATTATCAAATAAGCATGTTGATTATATTGGCATCGTTATGAAAATACCTGCAAATACAGACGTGTCTACTTTTAAAGGAAGACTGGAAAGAATACAATTTGACATCACTGTGTAAGAAAAAAAGAACACAGTCCAAGGTAGAATTCACAGGGAGACATGGTCGTACGGTATATAAGGACCTACTGCATAACATGAGGGCTACTCCAACTTCACAACATCGCAGTCAAATTAAAGGCTTGCAGACTGCCGAGAACTGTACGGTCATGCTGAATGACATTTTGAGAAACATCTTTCCATATCAATGAATAAGGGCAGTATAATCTTTGCCATCAGAAGTTTACAAGTACAGGACAGCCCCCAGTCGTTCATTAACGCAGAAACACAGTAAAAAATAGCTGATAAGTGATAACTGTTTCAATAAAATAGTAATTTAAGTGTTGCAATATCTGTTGTCCTCAAGCCGTCAATGTGCATTAGGTTTGAAGATACCCAGATATTACTTCTTTGACTAGTGTAAATAAGAAAGCCACCTCAAACATGCTGCTTTTAATTTCGTGGTGTAGAATGACATCATATTCTGCATCTTAAATAGTATCGTAAATATAGATTTTCACCTGACTGAACAGTCATGTGCCCTCAAACGTGCTTCTTTTATCTTTGTAAGATTACGGTACAGTTTGTCTTTCATGCCTTACTTGAAATATGACGGTATATCTACAATTCTGTAGCGCTTCTGCATAACTACTGCACAAAATACACATTGGAACTTGACATACGTTGATTAAAAAGAATAGTAAAGACTCAAGAACATTTTGTAAAAAATTAAATCAGTCTAGATTTTGGTTAAACTAAATAGTCTTGCAGCAATACTGTGGTAGACAGTGGAAGACAGTATGCTTACGCAACAGCATTCAGAAAAAAAGGTTTTACTTATGTGACAAGCTTGCATAAATAAATGACACTCGATTTGGAGATTCTTCAAGACATGTTTCCATTCTGTAAACTCTTTGGCATCCAGTTAGTTCTCTACTGACCACCTTCCACGTAAACCAACCTTGCCAAGTAACACTCATAAAAAACCACGTTCATCCAGTCCTTTGGCTGTCACTGGGTTCCATTTTGCTGTGGGTTTATTGCTATTATGGCCTGTAAAGAAAAAAAGCCTTGTTTAAATGATATTTAATGATTTATACTGTATGTACATTTACACCACTTCAAAGAAGAAAAGTGAATACTACAATATATATAATTTGGTTTTTTACTTTTCCAAGAACCGTCAGGTAGATGTGGGCATAAATTCTCCTGTGTATAATTTTATATAGTGGTTTTTATATATTATATAATGAAATAATACATTTTATTGAGAATTAATTGAAAAAAAACTGTAATGGATTCAAAATGAAAAAGAATCAAAAGAAGGTGCATAGGCCTGTTGATTGATTTACAGCCTTGTCCTCAATGGCCCGAGTGACCAGATATTAAAGAATAGCTTCCACAGCTAAATAAATATCTATAAATATATGGGTATATACAGTATGTTGTGAGAATGCTCGGCCGTGCACTCAGGTTCGCGTGTTAGAGAGGCTTACTTGTTTCAGGTCTGGCCTTTGGCAGATCCTGTGAGTATGTGTCAGTGGGGAGTGTGTGGCCGGTATCTCTGCGCTCGCCCGCGACCGCGGCCCGCGGCACCGAGGCCGAGAGGACAAGAGGCCTCTGGTTGTGGTACTTGAGGCGGTACGTTTCCGTCATGCAATTATCCACAGTGAAGTACGTTGTCAGAGAAACCTCTTGAGCCGGCGCCGCTCGCTCCACCCTGCATCCAGTCGATCTTTCCTCGCTTTCGCACGACGACGGCGTGCTCCTCCCCGGGTCGGAGCCCGACTTTGAACTCGCGTCCGAGAAGGTCCTGAGGCCCGAAATGTCAGGCCTCCTGTGAGGACAGGCGCAGGACGTGGGCGAGAGACGAGGACTCGGCGGGAAGGGTTCCTGCAGCGTCCTCGGTCGGGACGCCGGGTGGCCGGTTTCCCCCGGGTGGGGAGAGATCCGCTGGAGGGGCGACCCCGTCCTGCCGAGCGGACGCTGACTGTTCAGTTGGAGCGGTTCCGCGGTGGCGGCGCCGGCGGGGCTGCAGGGCGAGGTCACGCGAGGACAGCGGAGTTCATTGGCGCTGGTGTTTTCCCCGTCATCGGGCTCAGAGAGAGCGAGATCGTCGGAGCTGTTCCATTCAGAGCTGCTGGTTTTCGCCATGTGCCTCTGGGCTGCGTTTTCTCCCGCGTGACCTTTGCAGCTGGTCGGCTCACTCGGCCTGTTTTCTGAACCAGCTGAGTCCCTCTCGGAGGATACTACTTTTCTGGAGGTGCTGGAAGTGTACTTTGATTTCCGTCTACAAGAAATAAAGACGGAAAAATATATTTTATAGGAATGGAAACGAGCAGGAGAAGTTATTTATAGTTTTTTTAAAAACGAGCACTACCTCGCACTTGGACTGCACTTTAGATGTGAATGTGGAACTTGGTCATGGTTCTTTCCCTGCGGTTTGGGTTGATGTTTACCTACGACAGAAGCACAGCTGATTAAAACACAGTGCCAGAGGAGGACAATAAAAAATAAAGATGGCTTGATCAACTCCTTTTAAAGCCATTACACTAGTTCCATAGTGGGGAGTCTAATTACCACAGTTTTACAGACTGTATTTAGTTAATTCATTTCTACGCCAGGAAATGTTTAGAACACAACAACTAAAAAGATATTTGGCATGACTAAACATGAAGAAGATTAGAGAGAGAAAAATAGATTTCAGTGCAATGAAGGAGATTCATTCTCAGAATTAAGAGATTTAATCCAGAATATTGAGAATCGGCATAACCAGATTTTAGACTTTAATCACATAATTCAGACTTATTTTTCTCTTGCTCGTCTTTCTTAAATCTGAACGATTTATGCACACACTTAAGAACTGAATTTATACAAAAGTAGAGGCCATTTCGAGACAAAATCATCTACATATTATACAATGAAACCAATGTTCCCTCTGGGCAGCAGGTGGCAGCAGAAGAGTTTAATTCACATTAGACCTCCTCACAGCTGGAGGACCCAGCTAGTAAGCTCAGTCAGCATGGCGCTGAATTCCTTCCCTTTAAAAATAGATGTCTCATTTTTTTTTTCTTTGCTGTTGCCCCCGAGAGGCCCATGCAAGGATAACAGCTTTAGCTGTCTGTTGGAAACACACTGGCTCTGGATGCACGCAGCCTTGATAAAGTAGTGCAGCGCACTAAAACAACTGCACAAAAAAAGAAAGACATTAATGACAATGCCGACACCCACGTCCAGCTGTGCTATCTGAATTATCTCTGTGGGATTATCATCAGATTAATGCGTGGGCAGGGCTGACTGGGTGAAGAGGTGAGGAAGCCAGTCCGAGCTCAGAAATCAATCCTTCAATTACTCTCACCTCACCAGCTCACACTACGTCTGTTAGACTAACACAACTATAGAGATAGAACAAGAGGTAGGGGTGTGCTAGGGTGTGCATGCATGCCAAACTAATTTTCCACTGACCGAACCCTCGTATCTTGTATTTACTACTCATGATTCTTCATTTATCTGTTAATCTTTCTTTGGAAGTATTGCAGATTAGATATGACACATGCTAATTTTCTTTAATGCTGTTATCTTATTTTTAACTCATGCTACCATATTCGGTTGTGTTTCATCCATATCTCTTTTTTTTTTTTACCTCTGCTTTTTACAACACTGCCACGATTCATTTTCAAAGACGACTTGATGTGAATGTGTTTTCAGGGCTTGAGTATTAATTTGAACAAATTGTCATGTCTAGACGATATATTTAACTAACGTATTACAGTCTAAATATTCAAAAATAAAGCCCTTGACGTCCTTGCACTTACCATTGTGTGAAGGTGAGGAGGTTGTACTCGATTTGGCATCGCCTCCCTTTCTGTGCAGCTGACTGAAAATTTAAAAAATATATACAATTATTCAACACAAGTTTTAAATCAATCCTGTTTTCATGGTATGTCAATATTTTTTGGAAAAGCAGAAAGAACAGAAAGTAACACTCAAACACACTTTCATGGTCATTCAAACCAAATATTGCAAAGCTAAGATCCAACGCCTGAAAAGAATGTGGTCTTTCAATATTTAACATTATTTCAATGGGGAGGAGCCTAATAACTTATTGTGAAATATATATATTAACATTAATTTCCATAGAAATATCCTGTCAAGGGATAGGATCACATTTTTAATTCTTAAGGCAACTCAGGGGCCTGTTTGAACACTAAAACAGGTTGCTCATCCTTTAGTCATTCGTCCTGTTCATACCAGCCATTAAAAGATTCCTAATGTGCTTTCCTATGCAAGGGACCAAACTCCTAATCTAAGTTAAGTGCAGAGATGTGTTGCATGTGTATTATTAGAAATAGCAATCATGTTGCTATAATAACATATGGTCTGTAATGGAATCCTGTCCTCATGAAATCATATATCAGGATATTGTCATACACAATAATGTGGTCATCACATACATGTTGTTTAATTGTCACAATTGTCATTGTTTATTGCTGCTGATTATTTTTATCCTGTAAAGCACTTGGGCTGGCCATTAGCCTTTAAAAGTGCTACTTACAAATTAAATTGACATTGACATGTACCCAATCAAATTTTAAAGATTTTAAAGTTCCTGAGAAAAAGTATAGTTTTAATTTGTGAAGTAATAATTCACAAAACTATCTGGTTATTTAATGTATTTAGTTATTGAATTTCCACGAATAAGCTTTATCAAGTTTTGCTTTGATCGATACATCAACTGTTCGGCACAGAATAAACTCCGACGGCTGAAGGCTACAATTATCTTCGAATAGAGTTGAGAAATGCACTTGTAATACATGTGCATTACAAAGTAATCTTTTAATGGCCTATGTGAACAGGAGGAAATATTAAATCAAGTCTTACATGTGCACCTGCCTATTGTTTTAAGACAGAGCCGAAAAATGTTCAACCTGTCCACACCTGTAGTTATTCACATAATACAGTAATACATATTTATTTACAGCTGTAACGACGAGTGATTAATATACCTTGTAAAAGGTGCAACTTCTTGTAATCTGTGACCTCCATCGAACAACGCTTCTTACCTTTGCAGCTGCGCCTCCGGCGTCGATCGCTGGTCTTTAACGACGAAGCCGTCGACGCCAGGTGAGTCGGGGTTGGTGGAGCCGCTGCTGAGTCTATCGCTGCTCTCGTAGCCGGACTCGGTCCTTTGGATGGTCCAGGTATCACTTCGCAGCAGTGCCTTTGGGCCTCCCTTAAGTCTGCCGCCCCTCTGCTGGTTGGCCCTGCTCTCCGACTCCACGGAGCTGTGGCTCTCGGTCTCGTGCCGCTGCTCGTCCTCGTAAATCGTCATCAAACACTTCTGCCTCCTGTCCTCTCTGGCCCTCGCGTACTCCCGCTCGCGGTCTCGGCTCTGTTCGCCGTGCGCTCTCTCCTGCGAGGGAGGCTTGCCGTGACGGGGGCTGTCGTGTTGCTGTTGGCGACGCTGCTCCAGTTCATTCAGAACAGTGTCCACGTTCAGCACCTCCCGAATGGGTCTCCAGGTGGACTTGGATTTGTTACGGCTGTCTTGCTCCCGGCAGCTGTCCTGCTCAGGGCGGCTCGGTGAGGAGTTGTTCTTCCGGCTGTGGCCGCCGCCGCCGCCGCTGCCCTGCGTGCTGATGGACTGCCCACGTGGCTCCTGACATCCTCTGCTTGGATGGTTTGATGACTTCTCACTGCGTGGATGGGTTTTTAATTTTTGGTCCACAAGAGTCCTCGGTCCATTCTCTGGAGGAGATGAAGATCTTGCATGTGCCATTTCTAGAGAGGAAGGACACAGATTATTGATCGTCACGCTCCGATGTACGTTTTTGTTCTTTCTACACTGGCTTGCCCTCTTTTGCTCTCTATCATCAGCGTTCCCTATGATGCAGACACAATGCTCTACCTTTGTGTTGTGATAGGTCCGTTTTCCGATGGCCTCGATCCTTTTTTGATGTTTCACTTGGCCTCTGCAAATTCTCCAGGAAAGGTTCCTGGAATTTGTTAGGATTGCCAGGAGGAGGTTTCACTGAGGAAAATAAATATTGAAATGGCATGTTTTACCTTTGATTTATTTTGAGTTACCCTTTCTGATTGTGACTGAAGACATCAGTGAAGCACATAGTAAAAAAATACTTTTTGGACCTAAGCTGCCTTTAGCTACATAAAAGAGCATAAGTTATGAATTACCAATTCGGGTGTCACACAACCATTTACATCAGTACATTTTATTGGGTACCAGATGATAACTGAGGCTTAATAAATGTGCTAGAGCGTATCTGATAAACCTGCATTATGTGCAAAGCTCGGACAAATTCACACTGTTTTGTGCAGTTTTTAGCTTGAGGTAACAACGGTTACCCGGCCGGCTCATCGTACTAATTTTAATACAGCTAGAATTTGTGCTAATGAATCTCTGCAACAAATGAAGCAACAGACAAAACCACCCAACAAATCTTACAAAATAACATTGCTAGTGCAGTGTGAAAATACAGTACTGCTCCCACATTTGCCAACGCTGTGTTTTTGTTTGCCTCTGCAGCAAGAAGGTCACTGTGAGGAACAAGAGACGCTGTGAACTGCTTCCAAATGTGCTTTAAAATCATCACCTTCACCCAGCAGCAGTCCTCTACGGTTACAGCACCTGCTTGTGGCTGCTTGCATTTGTGTTTTTATCCAACTGACACTCCATGATATCGTGAGGATCCACAGTGAAACACAATACAACCTAAAAGTATAATGAATCCTCTCTGGAACATGAGGTAGGGAGCGTGTGATGCTGTGTGCATGACTGCTGGATCGCACAGCAGTGGTGAGTAACAGCACTGAGTAAGCTGCCCAGATTTGGTGATGAAATATTTGGGCTGTTCCACTGAACCAGTGATACCAGTGTTAGACGGAGTAGACTACTAGTTCAACTGCCAAGGAACTAAGCAGGTCACACCTGATCGTGATGGCCGAAGTTAAACAGGGACTTAGTAATGCAAGTATAGTGTCACACTGCACAGCTGTTGTCGATGTAGAGAAGGGCAAATTAACCGTGAATGAGTAGTCAAAGAGAAAAAAGGCAAATCATACAATCAACATAGGCAGATATTTAAACTGAGCCACGTCTCGCTCTATAACAAAAAGCAATCACTTACGCTCATTTTCATAACAACGAGAATCCAGTCCCATGCCAGTCAAAGTGTTTGTGCTCCACACAAAACAAAAATAATCCCTCCAAACAGACGAGGCGCCATTGCCAAAAAAAAAAAAACCCAGCAGATGATTTAATGGAGGCAAACATGGGAAATGTCCGGGGGAGGAGCGAGAGCCGTGCAGCGGGAACAGCAGTGCGCTTGGTTACAGGAGCAGGGATTAGGGAGCGAGGCGTGGGTGGTAATCTGCGTGCAACTGAGGCATCATCCACATGTCAAGTTCAAGCCGGCACACAGGGAAGGACACGTTTTATGCTGACAGTTTAACAGCCCTGCGGTTTTCTCTCAATCCCGATGCAAACCATAACTGTTCATATACGGAGTGGAATATTTATTTCTATTGTCTATTTGATGTGTCACTTTGTTGATTAAAATTGTTCAGAGGATCAAAAAGACTGAAATTTATGGAAATTAGGTGATTAGATAAATGTACATGCGTTTGCATTAAAATCCCAATCATGAACTGGTATTTATAATCTACATTATATATTTATTATCAGTCAATACTAAATACATTATAAAAAATACTGCTGCCTGGTAGCAATTACCCTCTATTATTTAGAACAGAAATAATTGAATATATGTCTGTGGAAAGTTTAATTACATAACTAATATAATATATGTACACAGCAATAAGAAATATAGTAACTTCAGCATTTTTATATGAGTATAAAGCATACGTGCACCGTTGGTAAACTACAAAGCTTACTTTTGTGTATAATAATTAAGGCGATCGTCTTGGGAGTAATGTGGAGTCATTATTTTAATTCTGTTATGGGAGTGGTTTCTGATAACGTGGTCTAAGGGGCTAGCAAGGGCATTACCTCCCAAGTAAATACAAATACTATTTTCATCACAGGCGAACAGTAAAAACATGTTAATAAAAGAATTACTTTTCATAATGGTAAAGTTTGGTATGCATAACATTTAAAACTAATTAAATCCTTTAAAACCAAGTCCATGACTCTTTGATTGTCAAATAAACAGCCTGAAGCTTTAGACAAACATTAGTGAGGGATGCATTCACTTTTTCTGGCAAATGATTCTGGTCTAAGTAGGATTATCTGTTACGAGGACACCATGTCACGCAGAAATGCGTGTCCTCGTCCTCATGGTGTCCATGGCGTCCTAAAATACAAATATAATAAATCAATAAGCCAAAGTGTATTTTGAGTGGATTATTGCACTTTTGACATTATACTGTAAGTCTCAAAAGTTGGCAGTAGAAGAGAACAGCTGAATCTAACACTGTTTATTACAGTATTAAAAGGTTTGTGAAGTCACTCTATTTAAATAATGCTGGGGTTTTTATGTCTAAATACACACAGTTTGATTATCTGTCTGAAGTGCAACGGTCAGGTGGGCTTATAACCGGGAGATTGTGTTACCTGTCAGGTCACCGTTCATCTGGGCTTTGTACCGAGGCCACATGGTGGTTTGTCTTGGTGCATCTTCGCTGGACACCGGCGATCCCTCGGGATTGGTGTAAAATAAAAGGAGCGGCTGGTAATGCCCCCTGACACATTTAGAAGCAACATCTTTCCATTTGGATCCGATCTTGGGGGGGAAGAAGGGGGAAGTGCGGTATAAGAGCGTGTAACAGTAACAGGGATGAAGTGGATTAATAGCACAGAGAGCCTAACCTCTTTTACAGTAGCATCATCAAAAAACATCCATTTTGAAGATTTGGTGTGATAGGCAAAGGCTGAGTAATGTTTACTCGAAAAACAGATCATCCCCACCAGATGAAGCTCACTCCGTTTGGCATTTTCATCCGTGACACGGTTGAAAAGCTGAAATACAGCAAGTTGAGACAAGTTTGATCGCCACATGTTGCTCTTTAGCAGATGCTAAATCCTATGAGAATACAATCTATGTGTCCGTTTTTTGGTACTCTGTTGAAGTGTATCAAACATTACAACACAGTGACCTTCATCATTACTAGTTTGTGGAGAAAAGAAATCGTACAATAGCTGGCAGCTATTGTAATTTTCTACCAGTAAATTTAACAGTTCTTGTGCAAAAAAAGATTCACATCTAAATAAACCAATATCTTTATGAGGTCTGTAGTTCAGTGAGGTGTCATGTGATTAAGTGTGCTTCATCTCTTACCCCACACAGGTTCAAACGTGGTCCGAGTGCCCGAATTACGTCGTCTGTGAGATCAGACTGCTCAGCATCCCAAACAAATCCAATAGTGACAATCTCTGGACGGTTCAGCAGCACTCGGCGGATCTTGATACTTTGACCACAGTTGCTCTGCAAATTATGAAGAGAGTTATCAATGTTAAACCACTGAACAAATGTTAAATAGAGCTTTACTCGAAATAAATATCTTATCAAACACAAAGGAATTAAACTAACCAGACTGAAACCATTCAATCACATAAGATAGGGATCCAAAATGTGCAGCAAGTAAAAGTAAAATTGATCTTTTGCTTTTTAAATCTCGGCGATATATACATCAGAAAATGTCAGCGTAATCGGTCGTGGTCTCTGTATCTCTGTCTCAAACCCGCACACTGAAAAAAAACATCTGACATATCACTTCAAAATGTCATATCAAGGACTATTTCGAGATGGGAAAAGTGCCAGACAGCCCGATTATCTGTACGTCAGCATCACTAAGTCGGCACTGGAGATCGTGTTTTCTGGAAGGATCACTGGTTACGGGAAAAGAGCCCTCGGCTTCACCCAACTGATGCACAATGAAGAGGAAGACAGCGGTAGCAAGAACATACGAGCGAAGAGTGGATATTCCCCCCTTACTGCTATTTATATCCTAACACTAGTCTGGCACCGTCTCTTTCCGGGCCGCAGTGCAGAGTCGCAGCGGAGAGCACAGCATGTCCTCTACTGAGCTGCAGGAATAAACTTTGTGACCATGTTTTAGTAACAGAAATTTACTCTCCAGCAGAGACACTCAATTATTCATTAATGCCGGATCAAATCTGCGTTTAGTTGAACTAATTCAGCCAGACGAACGGCGAGACATTTTGAGCCACGACATAGAAGATGTCGGTTTTCTTAAGAAAAACATCCCAAAAGCAATGAATATTGACAATAAGTCACATACCGGGCAGCTCCGTTGGTCGCCTGTGTTGTTTGCTGCTTGCAGCAATTCTCCAAACATGTCCGACCTGAGCCGTTCGTTCTTCCCCAACATGCGATCAACCTGTTGGCTGAGCGAAAAAAAAGGAGAGTCTATCAATAGTTTGTTGCAAATCTATTTTAATGTATTTTTGAATTATTATTTATTTTGTAATCATCATAGTAAACACTTAATGGATATATTGCATCACCACAATCGTGTATTTGTAAAACACAGAAACTGTGTGATGGTAATCAATGTAAAATGTCTGAAATTGGGAATTTATTAGGGACACACATACAATTCGATGCAATCCAACACGACAGTTCTGCTAAGATTTAAGTTTAGGAAGATTTTAATGTTCTGTTGACATTGTCAGAGGTTAATGTTGTATTTAGTGGTGGTGCTGAACTAGTCTGCATTGTGTAAAAACGTGTATCTAATATTCTTCCCCCTCATGTATGTTAATGAAGGTAGAAAATCACCTGACTATCATACAGACCAGTTGAAAACAACACTACACACAGAGTTATATCAACACCACCCTTGCAGTGTGAATTAAAACTGAACATTTGTAATTCAATCAGGTATCCTGATTCCTGATTCCTGATTCCTGATTGAATTTATAGTGGACACATACAACATACAATATTTATAACATGTAACATAACTAGTGTTAAATCCATTACTGTGTTGAATGTAGATAATATTTAAACATGAAAGGTGTTCCTATCAACACACTTAATACCAGTGAATCCAAGCATACGGTCATTTTGTCCAGTGTGAAGATTTGCTTTGTTTATCAGACCGGTGCTTGGACGGGACTCAAGTGATCATACAGATCATGCATAACAGGAATTTTATATAAATTGTGCACTTAATATATAAATGGAAGCATTTAGATTTGAAATCAATGCAGATACAACAGGCAGCCATATAGTGTAGATTGGTTGATAATAATCAACAGTAGGTTTTTGAGTGGAAAAGACAGGAAGGAAATTGATCTAAGATGCTTAAAATTGCAATCATTTTTTTTTGTAATCTTATTTAATACTATGACATTTAAATCAGGATTAGCACTGGCCTGATTTTTGAATCGCATTTTTTAAAGCCATGGCAGTAAATCAAGCACTCACCATAACGCTGTGGTTGAGACGTAATGTACAAATTCTGTGAACGGGTGCGGGTCTGAAGATGCACCACAGCAACGACACACAAACTGCAAACGAGAAACAGATGCATTTAAGTGAAAGACCTGCGTTGGTCCAGTGACCAGTTATTAACGTTAACACGCTGTTAGAGAATCAGTGGAAGTCTTAAGTTATTGGTAGTATTGTTGTTGTTATACTTAGTTATTCTCCCTGTAGCTTCTTCACACCAATAAACAAATCACTATTGTGTTTTTTCTTAGAAGGTAAAAACTCAGTTACCTGCTCATACAGCATCATTGCAAACTTCTGATGGGTGATGCAGGATTTGGATGAACATGCGTCCGTCGCAGTGTCAGAAACTGTGTGTAAGTGAATTCGCTCAAGGATGTTCTCCTATTATATAAGAAATGAGAGCAGACAACTGAATACATGAACACCAATCCTACGCAGCACTTTTGCACAGTGATGCCTTTCAAACTATGAACCGGCCAGTCAAACCTTCTGAAACTAGTCTATTCTACCGCAGGTTCTGAAGTGGGTTTCAGGAGGTATAAGCACCACACAGACGGATCAAACACACAAATATTAGTAAGACGGCAAACTTGATGAAATCCAACATATCTCTACTTTCATCGTCACAGGGAAGAGAGCAGCATGACATTATCTCGTACGTAGCCACGGTGGGAAATTGGATGCCAATAAAAGCTAAAGGCACGTCATCAACGTACAAAGCACTCAGCAGCATCGTCCATCAGGCCCAGCTGGAAGCGTTGCTCATCCTTAAAAGTTTCAGCGAGAGCGTTCCGTAGGCTGTCGGAGGGGAGCACGCGCTCTCTGCTCTGCTGAAACTGGCTGAAGATGCTCTGCGAAGAATTACGATTAGTTGCTGTCATGAAACTGAATGGCATGTAAATCAAACAAAGTCAGCAAGTTTTTAAAAGTGCAAATATTACAAGATGAAATAACGTGCAGAGCGTAGAAACAAACCTTCAAAGCACAGAAGATGCACGCATCACCGAGACAGAAGTGACCCGAGAGCTGCCTCAGACTTCTTCTGAAGATGTCCAGCTGCCAAAGCACCTGTGACGGTTTGACCACAAAAGAACGAGACATTTGAATGATTTTCTTTGTTTGTAAAGTACTGAAAGAGTTGTGTTATCATGTTTCTTCACCTGTACGGCGCTGTTGAGGAAGCAGCTATTCTGTCCAGGCTCATTCAGCAGGCCTTTGGTGAGCGCGAGAGACAGCATGCTCCCAGGCTGGTAGGATTTCTTCAAGCCTCCACCAGGTTTTTTGAACATCTTCACCCATGCCCTGGAGTTAGAGCCTGCAGCTGATGAAAATAAATCACCCGATTCTGACATGTGTGATATCGCTCTCTTCTCCTGTGTCTTTTCGTCTCTAGCGAAGAGCTAAAAATGAACCGCCAAGGGCTTACGTTTTATATTACTTTGTCATTTCAAGGACCTTCATCATTTCAGTCGTTGATAGTAAAAAGTAAAAACCTTCACCACATGGGTCACCTTAAAATCCTCATGTCAAACTATACTATATATTATGGATGTTACCCACTCAAATATGCTAAACGCCTGTAATCTTCAGTGGATTTTTATTGAATATCTACATTGGTGTACTAATGATTCAATTATCGCACGGAACTATGGATGCATAATAGTCAATCCTGGAAGGAAATTTGATCAATCTTAGACACAACTTTCAATACATGATTAATCCAAATGCCTGACGGCTGGTCGGCAGGTGAGTCGTGTAGAAGGTAGATCTACCTTCTCCAGAGTTGGGGGGAGACTTGCTGCGGCTGGACATGCTGGAAGGTGGCAGCTGGTGCGCTGGTCTGGCCACGGGCTCCATCCATTTCATCCCCACGCCCCTCCGGGGCGGTTTGTCGAAAGCATGCTCAGGATCAGCCACCGCGCAGCCTAACCCACGTGCCACTGGACATTGAATGGCAACTGGACAATACCTGAGGGCGGGTGAGACGGGACAAGGAAACCATTCACGGGGCAGAATAGCTGATGAATGCTTAATATGGTGTGGAGGTTATTTCCTGCAGTTGGTTATTTGTTCAGAAACACTCAGACCTGATTTCTGACTTGGGCCACCTCTACAAAGCAGACTTTGCTCCGTGCATTGTGACCCCACTGGCTCTTGCAAAGACATGCAATGTTTTAGCACTTTTGACTAATCCAGTAGCTTGATAAGGGATTGAGTTTCTAGAAAACTCTTCTTAATTTACCTCTATGTATAACAGAACAAGAATATCATCCATCCAATGATACACGGGATAACAAAAATATTTTTACACAATTGTCTTATTTCCATTGTTTAAAAAAAGTCTCAAATAGTGTTTTATTGTTTAAATTGCAAGAATAGTTTAGAATACTTGCGGCTAAGATGATGACATATTTTTGTCTCGATCTGGTGCTACACATTTGCAATGTTTACACAAATCAAATTTGTATAAATTTTCATGATCAGATGAGAAAGTTACGCAAACTTATGTTAGTATATTTTTTAAATGTAGCTAAAATACATATTCTAAAAGATATATTGCAGGCATTTCACTTGGCTGGGCTTAAAGAAACAAACATATACCAGCCAATATTTTCATCATGTTGTTTTGCCTCAGTGCACACATGATCGAGTTTCTTCACCAGTGCCACTCAAACATGTGACGTCTGTATGAGGCCTGCACGCTCTGACATAATGCCCACTTTTGAAATAAGGTTCTAAAGAGGACACAAATCCGTCATCCAACGGTATTTCATGACCATACTAAGCTCGTCCAGTGGTTTAAAAAAAAAAAAAATCAACCAAAAGCTCAGGCGTGTGCGAATTCCCACAGTGGGGAACATGCTTGCGAAGCCTCACGGTCAACTGTGTGGGAGCAGCCGCGTAAATATGCCGCAACTTGCACACACGCATCGACAAAAACCCGGACCGAGTCCTGCGCCGACTCACCTCAAAGGGAAGCCGATGCAAAGCGTCTGATGGCAGCGCGGGGCGGTCCGGCCGTCACCGATCAGATCCCGGCATCAATAAAACCGGCTAGAAAACAGCGCAGATGCGTCCGGGCGCGTGTAATCGCAAAAGCGTTATCCGTCATAGTGCAGCATTCGCGATCCATCCGACGCGCACACCGACGACCCCGTCGCGCAAACCCGGCGCAGGACAGCGTTATTTCCCGTATTCTTTTCTTTTCTTTTTCTTTTTTGTTTTGTTGTTGAATTGTCCCTTCTTTGGGTTCAAAGTGGTCCGGCGATGGCGCGTGCGTGTGTCCGCATGTCCGATCGCGGATTAGTGATGTTTGGAGAGACTTGCTGGGTTGAACTCCGCCCCTAGTGCAGCCTCGAGCGCACTGCTGCTGCTGCTGCTGCTGCTGCTGCTGCTGCTGCTGTGTTGCAATCTCCAAATCCCTGCACGGCGAACTGTGTGCTGGCGGAAGGTCAGACTTCCAACTTGTCATGATGATGATGAGGAAAGACATCACATGACTGCACTGGTTTCATAATCATGCAGCACTGTGGGGACTAAACCCTGTGCGTATTTATTTATTTATCTATTTATTTTGGAAATGCGCTTCGCTTAAATGTCAAACAGCCGAACAGGATACTGTTTTATATTATATTATGTTATTCATGTTGAACGCTACATGCTGAACTAATATATAAATATATCTATATTATATAAAGTAGAGCGTGGACCATGTGCAGTATTTGAGGCAGATCCAGTCTGACTGTACGTAGAAGTCTCTGATCCTTTTTTTTGGCTCCAGCAATAGAACCGACACCTCCCTTGAGACACAGGAAGTGTTTTTGGTGTTATTTATTTCAGGCTTTATATTTCACCTGCTGAATGTTGCACAGCTGAGCTCTGTTCAGATGAGCTGTCAAACTGTTCGTTAGTTTATTTTTGGAGTTAGCATTTTATTATCTGTTCTGTCTCTTCATTGTTTCTTCATTGTTTTCAGTCTGCGGGGTGTAATAGGTTATCCAAAAGGGACTTAAATAGACTCCCAGCGACTATAAATCCACAGCCGAACTGACTTTTGCCACAGAATAACTGTTCCTAATATAGAGGTCGATGTCCAGGTCGGGTCCTGTCCCCAATAATACATCCTCAAAACACAGTAATGCAGAAAAAACAGAACATTCTGTGTAAATGTAAATACAAAGTATTTGGATTGTCAAGGTTTGAGAGAAATTATAGTAATGTTTGCTTAAGAGTTCCTACTCTTGCCTTGAGTTAGATTGTGCTGTATCTCTCTCCCCTCTCTGAGTCTGTAGATTGTATGTTTCGGTTCATTAATGAGAGAAAAATGTGTCTTAAGGGGTTCGTCCCAGCAAATTGTGCTCAATAGCAAAAAAAAAGATGGTCATATTTTGTCTTCTTGAAGCTAATTGTAAGATTGTGACGGCTTGGAAATCCGTTCACAGGCCGAGCAAACAACATCGGTCAGAGGGACTGTTACAGTTACTTACATATGCAGCTAAAGGTAAATCTATCTGTGCATGCACACATAAGACACCCTCCACTGCTATTTTTATAAACAACAAATCATGCCACTAATATTTCTATTTAAAATATTTGCTAATATGTACTTTCTGATCTTTGTTTTGTTTTTTGTTGTTTGTGTAATGTGGAGAAACTGTAGAAGTAAAATCATGCCGCTTGACTGTATTGGGCTCAGTTGTCAAAAAAATACCCAAATATAACTGACACACTTTCAGTGTATTTTGCACTCGTACACAGTTTACACACGTTTCATGTTTTAGGACATCAGTGGCAAGAAACAACACACAACAAACATTTCAGTTTGCTCACACTGCAAACAAGGAAGGCCAGACTACATCAATGTTTACAATTATTAAACGTATTGGCACACAAAGTCACTGTTTCTATATCCGTGTTTTAATTGATTAGTTCCATCGCAGGTCAAAGTCCAGATTTCTCAGTGTTCCACTTCGATGTGACCTCTGTTATTCCCTCAATATAAAAATGTTTCTTAGCTCCAATGTAATTTTCAAAAAACGTTTTCAATTGCAGTCCACAATAAATCAGAGCTGTCAAACAGTCCTTTCACTATTGTTTTATTTCTACGGATCCATTTTTCCTATTTCGCGTTAAAGTTTTGATACATTTTTTGATTAATCAGCTTGAGTTAACTTTAACTTTTATTCCTTTATTTTTAAACTAACCCATAGCCTTATACTACCAACCTATAGCATTATATTTTATTTTATTCTTTGTGCACTGTCTTGTCATCCATCGTGGGACTGTCTGCTGTTACGCACCAACCGCCAAGTCAAATTCCTTGTTTGTCTGACACATTATAGCAACAAATGTTTCCTTATTCCTGATTCCTGATCCTGAGTTATTTCTGTCTGTGTTCAACCTTTGCGTTGTCTTACATGACGTTAAGAGTTATTTATTATATATATGTATATTTATATGATAAATAAATAGAAATTAACACTTCTTATTTGAGTATGTGTAATTTCATTCCTTACAATAGATATAAATGGAATATTGCGTATCACAATCACTAAATATAATGCACTGCATGTTCCAGTTGTCTTCAATCAATAAATAAGTAGCATTCTTTATTTACATTACGTATTCATAAAATTCAACTGAACACTTATAAAATTTACAGTTTTGCTGTATGAACCAGTGGAAACCTTTCTTGAGTTATTCTATTTACACGATTTTCTTTGAACACAGTTTAAGTGTACACCAAACACACTGCTCAACAAAAGTTTGAAATATTTTTTCTCTACTAAATGGGATCAATCCAAAATATTAGTATTCATGACTTTGGTGTGAATGGGGTGTTTCGCCTTAATCAGATGTGGCCCTGAACACAACAGCTGGCATCACACGGTTAGACGACCTACAGGTCATCGGACTCCGGGATGTTAACGGCCTCCACGGTCACAGTGGGCATGATCAGAGGAGCGCCCTCAGATATCCACCCTTGGGCCATCCGATTAAAGGTGGGTCTTTTCACTCCGGGCTCCTGCAGCTCGTGGTACCTGGGCGGGTTCAGGTCCAGCTCGGGGAGCTTGAATGTGATTCCTCTGGGAGCTTTGTCAAAGCCACCAAAAGGAGTGGCGACCCTGTAATCGCCGTCAAGTGTGATTAGTTCCTCGTTTTTCGTGCTGACGTACCACAGCGTACACTCGTTTTCTCACCGGTTAAAGCTTTTGTACTCGGGAGGGTCCGGTTGCGGGTCTGGTCCTGACATCGTCAGTTTGAGGGTTTCGGCGAGGTCGGGGTCACTGAGGATGGCCTGATCCCACGGGGAGTGGTAGGACTTGGGCATCGCTGTAGCTGTAAACTTCTCTGCAGTTGTGTCTGTCGAGAACCAAGCAAAGAGAGAGAGAGAGACGCCGTGCGGCAGAATGACCCCACGGTCCGGTTTGCAGCGTACTGGTTGATGATGAGCCTTTTGGTTGGGAGGCTAAAGTTTTAGAGTGGATTGTGAATAGCGGCTGTGCTTAGGGAACACTTATGGGCAGACTGAGTTGTCCGTCATTGAGATCTGAGGCCTTAAAATAGCACATAGTTGAAGTGTGCACTCATCATACAAAGTACCAACGAGGGATGATGTCGTACTGGGAGTTTTGAAAAAGCAATGGACTGTGTTGGCTTATTAAAATATAATATAATACAATATAGCATTTAAAGTTGTGATAATATGAATTACACAAGTTAAATAATTATCTGTTTAAACTGTGAGGACAGAGTAGATACAGTAGGAAAGATTTCCAAAGACTACATTTAATGTTAATAGTTGTAGATCTATTTGTACACGGGAATACGATTAGACAAAACAAAAGATTTTTTAAAGAGTTCTTCTTAAAGTTTACATTGGCTCCAAAGTAAACATACCAAAGAGCACAATTACCTGATACAATGATTTCTGGATTAGTTGTATTTCCATCGGTCGGTGGGTCCACTTTAATTTCCACAGTGTGTGCGTTCAAAGCTAAAATATCATTCTGCAACGCACAATTAAAATAAAGTTGTTATCAACTGAGTAACAAAACATAACGCTGGCACACGTACAGTTTCTCTCGTCTTCCATGCACTCAGACACACTCAAACACACACAATATCACACACACGCACACACACACTTATAACTACAGTGTGTGCAGACACACAGAAACATATGAACAGGCACTGATAAAGGGAGGGGGGGGCAGAAGCTTTGGCTGGACGACGTACAGTGAAAGGCTCTCGTCTCTGTTTATCGTCGCTGCTTTGTAACATCTTTTTTCAAGAGCATATTTCCTGATAAAATATTTTTGCAGTAAAGACACGTTCATGCAGACAACACTAACGCCAGAACTTCAGAATGATTTCAAACAAATATGTAAAAAATACAAGTTGACTTACATTCAGCTGTGTGTTTGCCTCATTTTGTATACTTTCAAATGTATATTTTTCAGATCTCCTCTGGCGCATTTTGAAAAGCCGAGACCCTCGGTTGGAAAGCAACGACAGCTCCTCCAACATTATGTCTTTGGGAGTGCTGAGCTTCTTTCCGAGATCCATTACGTACCCTTTTGGAAAAAAAGGAAACACACACAAAAGGTCAACTGGAAAACAATATTCCCAAAGCATTCAGATTTAGAGGACAATAATTTGCAATCAATCAGTGTATTAATTGGTGCATATTACCTAATTTTGTGCCAATATTATTCTCAAAAACTGAATCCTGCCCCAAAATGTATCATTAAGTTAAGGTGCATTTTCTAAAGAGGATTCCCAACTCAAAATGTTTGTAGTTGATGTTATTAAATGTGAGCAACTCCCTTGGTGTATGACAATTCAATTATCATAACAGTTGTTCATAATAAATGTTGAAAGCTTTTAATCTAATCCCAAAGCTGTTCTGTAGAAAAATCCTCTCGCATTTTTTTAAATTATGCATCAGTTGATGAAATACTTTCAGAAATATTCTTAAATAAATTGCCTACTGTATAATTATCACAAACTAACTTGACAGCCGGACGGATTTGGAGCCGGATGGGGCGGATACATAAATACACCCTGATATCATTTTTGTCAGATGGAAAGTTTTGAGGGAAGGGTCCATAGATGTCATCAAATGCTCCCAAAAATGTCAATGTGTTCCATTCGTAAGCCACGTCACGGAAGATGAGTTATCATTGTACTTGAGAATAAGTGTTGGACGGACGTGATGCTTCCTCGTCCGCCTAAACAGACGGTATGTACCCCAGCTGTCACAAAGCTTCAAGTTATCCAAATGGCTACACACAGTTGTCCCTCACCCCCCACACCCTCTCCCCCACTCTCCAGAAATAGCCCTTTGAAAAGGACAACGACAAAGGATTAGTCCCCATAGGTAGTAAATCGTCCCGTTAGCTTATTTATTGTGAATACTGGAGCGTAACTCTGGGATTTTTTTTACCCTGATCACAGTGGGTATTATCTCACGGCCGCAGTGTGTGAGTGAGTGAGTTATGACATCATACCGTTGGTGCCGTGGACCTCCTGGCAAATAGCTGCAGCGCGCTTCTTTCTCTCTCCAGTTGGCATTGTACAGAATTGTGACATTGTGGCTTTGGCAATTCAGGAGTACTGGAGACACATGCGGGACACAGGATGACCAGACTGAGTGATTTTTATTTTTTAGTCAATAAAAGTATATATCCCATTTGCTGTTAGCATCTTTTGGAATTTCAAGACTATTTGTAAGGCCCCCGTCAAATAAATCTACCATTTTAGTGTTGGCCATGTTACAATAATCTCTCAATCGAGGTTGGATTGAAATAGGATATGATGTTTCGCAGAACTGCAAAGCTGCAAAAATCCATTGTACTGGGATCGGTTTCTACACACACAATTCTGAAATCTGGTCTCGTCACTGGACCATTATTTGAGTGAGTAAACAAATGTTTGTGGTATCTCCCTTTAAGGTTGCCACAAAATAAATTGCCAGTTTAAAGGTCAAGAGTAACTGTTGTGTCCTAAATTAGTAAGCTATGTGTGGTTGGACAAAGTAAGTATCCAACCACACGTGCTACAACATAATATCCAAAATAACTTGATTTCTTTCTGTTGCTCTAAAGGCAAAAACACTCAATACTACATTTTGTGCCAATCTGCTGAAGTTGGGCCATAATTTCCATGCTGACATCCAGAAGGAAATATAGTTCAAGAGAAAGAAAATGTAACTTATAGTTTGTCAAATATTCGTTTAGTAATTCACAGAAAACCAAAGCCATGTTTATTTTATCTCAATACACTGACATTCTCCAATCTTCAAACCTAACTTCTAAAATTTGAATGAACCCCTACATATTCACAAAATAACGTCTGCCGACGCTTGTCCGTACCTGCGATGGTATCCCTGGGGTCCCACCTGTATCCTTGAAGGGGAGACACAGAGGCTCAGGGGTCAACCTACAGCGGGTAGTTTGATCTTCCCTGATCTTCACACACACGGACACTAAAGCTAAACTGTGGCCGTGTCTCTGTGTCTGTTGTGAATGGAATGCTGCTTACATCAATAGGCTAAATTTAACCTGCCAAACACTCAAAACCACTCGCAAACACCACGGGGCAAGGATAGCTGCCGGAGAGGGAGAGAAAGAAAGAGTGAGCGGGGAGAGGATGGATGACACGCACACATGTTCTCTGAGGTGAGGCCTCCCCTCCAGAGACACATTTCCTTCCTTAAGTTGGATCTCCAATGTCGGCATGTCCCCATGGGTACATCTAACCTTCTGGACTTCAAGTTAAGAAGGCTGCTAATGCTCTTCGCAGCTTCCATGTACCTTTCTCTTGCAAATGACTTTTGTTTCTGCCATTATGTCCCAATTTCTGACTCTATGTAATGATGAACAGACCAGCGGAATGGTCAGTGTATATTTTCGTCTAAGATAGTGATCAAAAAAGTATATATACTGTATATATATATTTAAAGCAGTATCAAGGTCATTACCCTGATAGTTGAGCCTGTCGTTCCAATTCAGGCATACAAGACCTTTAATCTTTAAATTCTCCCAAAATACACTGCCGAGACATAAAAAACGTTCCTGACAACGGAAGTTGTTTTTAATTTTTGAATCAGTATTGATGTGTTTTAAACACAGACATAATAATAATAATAAGGAATGTTACATGATTTAAAATATGTATAATTATATCACAATGTAGATTAAAGCAAAAACAACAACACCACTTTAAAGAGACTGTTTACATTTTATTTTTCAGTTTGTGTTGAACAGGTGCAAAATTTAAGAATTTCATCAGACACAGCCCCCCTCCCGCCCCCCAGCAAAAAAAGTAAAATGTGTAACAAACATGAGTACTTAATTCATGTTAAAACCCTGAAGCGTATTGGTGGAATCTGCTGTTCTGTTTACATGTTAACACTCCACAATGTGAGAATAAAGGTGGGATAAATAACGTCTGCATGCAATTTCCTCCTCGGGACTTAAAACCGCATTTAATAGAAGCAAACCAGCTTAAATCTATTTTGAGATATTACAAGTAGGTCAGGAGTCTAAATAAAGCCACTGCAATATAGTGATAAAAAGAAAGATGAGTAACACCAGCAATTGCTGTCGCTGTATGAAATGTTGACGTGTGCACAAGTGCTAAAGTCAGAGTGGGTTTCTAAGCAACAGTTGAAAATACATGACGGAAAAGCCACACAATCCTGTGCCTTATTTCTCTATAAATATTCATAATTAATAATGAGCAACACAAATCCATCAAACGTTTCTCAATGTGCTACACCTTCACTTTGCCTCTCCTAACACTTACGTCCTTGATCAGTCCCCCTCTAAAAAATGATACAATGACCAATTATCCGCGATTGCAACCCCCCCCATTTATGCTCAGCCGGGGGCAAGCAACAAAACACTACTGCTGCAGTTACTCGTTGTGCTGCTCGCACCATGAAGACAGCAACTTTCATCACTCCCATCAACAACAAACCCAGTAAATTGTGAAAAATATGTATCTGACCTACAAAGCTTGAACCTATTTTTCTTACAATAGAAAACATATGTTGCATCCCTTTAAGTCAAATTGAATGTTTTGTGTTTTAATGTCCAATATGCTTTTTTTACAGTGATTAATGTATGTTGAATTAAAAGTACACTTCTCTTCATGTATGTTTGACCTCATCTCAGTGGTATTCACTCTTGGGGACTGCACCAGGCACCGGGGAGTACTTTGTTGGACAGGAGCCTCGTCCCATGTACCCAATACCGGCCCTGCTGACAGGCCTCAGAGGCTGAGCGGGTCTGAAGGGAGGCCCATAGAAGGCCGGCCTCTCAGGTGGAAATGTCCTGCTCATGAACGGTGCCTGAAAAGCTGGAGCTGCATGATAATGACCCAGGCTGACAGGTGGAGGGTCAAGAGACACCCTGCGCTTCCATTCTTCCGGGGGCTCCGGCAGAGATCTGCGGTGCCCCGCGGCTTGGACATTTGAAGCAACAGATGACGGGAGGCTCTGAAACCCAAAGGCATCATCGACTGAACCAATTAGGCTTCTGGACGCCGCCTCCCACGGGGACAGTGGCTTGGAGACTTTTCCTTGAAAGGACGCTTGCCTCTGTGTCGGTAAATATGATGACTGGATTCCAGTTGTGGAAGAAGGCGTCGAATTCAGACGCTTGGGGAGGCTCAAGGAGCGGCTCCTTCCGAAGCCCTGAAGAGAAGATCACATGTCAGTTGACTGGTTCGACTGCTGCATTGCAGACTGTGCTGCCACCCGCTGGATTAATGTATGCCAGTACGATCAATTGGAAATTGGGAGTTTTGATTACTAAAAATGTAATTGAAGAAAGGGAGGCAATCAAATAAATTAGTTTCGCTAAAACTAAAATTGGCCACTAACAAAAACAATTTCTTCTGTTTTTCTGTTTTTGCAGTTTTATTATAAAACAGATTTTGGCTACACCAAATAATATCTTTCTAAAAGCCTTGATAAAAATAACGCAAACATATGGATGACATTCGTATTAAAGTCTTAAAGCATAATAAAGCATCTAATAGTTTTAAAAAATAGAAAATTTTAAATAAAATGTAAGAACTTACCTGGTGTTGGTTCAAAAAACTTGATATGGCAATATTACTACTATAAAACATTTAGAAGATGAAGGATCTTTGTTTGGAACTGTATCTCTGCCCCCTTTACTTTGATTAATCTACCTAACGAGGAAATCCACCCTAAAATGCAATATATTTTTTCAGTTTTTTAAGTTTCATTTTGTATTTCCATTATGGGCCACTTTACCAATTTTACAATAAAACATTTAAAAGTCCCAGGACACCTAGAACGTGTGTAATTGGTCCGACACAGTATTGTTAGTGATTGATGTGTTTCTTTTGGTTTAAATCAGCTAAAGAAAAAAGTGTCTATGACATGATCAGAACTAGCATTAGCCACAGTTCTAAGCTTGTGGTCAAAGCTAATATGAGCCCATCTGATACTCAAAACATTCTTGTTATTGCCATTTATTAATTTAATATTGTTTATATGGCTCACACAATCATAGACACATTATATATAAATAGGTGTGAACTAAATCTGTCCTAAAATACTTTAAATAAATAATTTTTACGGTGAGTATACATAGTACTTACTAAATGTCATTAGAATTGCAAAATGTAAATGCGGCTTTAGGGTGGATATCACTTCAGTAGTCGGCCATAGACGGCCGACAAAAATTTGCAGACAGACTTTTGAGGGCCGAGATTATGGTTCCAAACCTTTCCCATTTAGAGTTAGAGGTGGACTCATGGAAAAGCTGTGAAAACAAACAAGCACAGCGGTCCAGACACATAAAGTCATACTGGTCAGTGACAGTGTTCACCTTCAGCAATTTACCAATCAATTTACCAAACAGTACAGTCACAAATTAGTGAAAATCTTAAAACTGATATTGCTGAAGGTGCAGTAAATACGTGTAGATTCTGTGTGAAAGCGTGACGTGGTGAGAAAGATGAAAGAAGAAATATGACTCACTCAGAAGGAAAGTAGTGGTACAGTAGTTCAGGAAAAAGAAGCTCATGACACACAAAGAAAAGTTCACAAGTGGAGTGAAAGAGAGATTTAATAGCATGGTCTTACTGAGAACAAGAAGTGCAAATATGTTTGAAAGTCAGAGAAATCAACACAAAGAAGACAATTGATTCCTATTTTCATTTTGAGTTGCTACTGAGCATCTAAAGCTCAAATATCTGTGATAACGTCGTGTTTTACAGGATGAGTACAGAGATTGCCTGAAGATTTTACCAACACTTAAATACCACGGCCCTCAATGGCAACTGCAGAAAATACGACCACATAAAAAAACATTGAAAATCATCGTTGCTAATAATCACAACTTAAGTAAGTGCTTTTAGCTGTTTGCATGCCATTGAAGTTTGGAATGAGACTGAATAAATTGTGTGTATCCAAAAAGAGTGCATTGATAGTTTCTGCCCAGACACACTAAAGTAAATATAATTGTGTGTTATCGTTTTCTCAGATGGCATGAAACATAGTTTTTAATTAGTGTAATAAACACATTTATTTAATGGCATTGCTCTGATGCTTTTAGGGTCAGTGACTAACACTACCAGACTTAAGTACTTTCTCCTTACAAAAAAGAAACAACTCAGAGAAACGTCAATTGAACAATGTTCTCTGCAAACATTATTTCACATTTATTAGCACTCCCTGAGAACTACTCAACATTATCTAGTTTGCATTTAGGAGAAGTTTGAGAAGGATGATATAATATCCTGAATTATTTATTCATGTTTTATTTTATTTTATCTTATCTAATATTACATTCTATGGATGATGTAGCTTTGCTGTACATTAATTGTGTTTCGTCCAATTGCTAGCTAAATACATCCTTTTAGATGCATAATTGATTATTTTGGACGTGACATACATTTAGACCGTCTGTGCATGTCCATGTTAAGTAAGACATTCTATGCATATCTTATTTTGTTCTACCATCTCAGCGGTGACAAAGCATGACCATATAGAGCATTAGAGCGAATGAAGCGCAGCGACGGGTCTCCACTGTTTGCCCGTCACCACTGGCTTCCTAGCTGAATACTTCGGGCGAGGTGCCATCTGCCGTGCACCTCTAGCAATGAGAGAGGCAGGAGAATAAGCTGAAGCAATGCTTTCACCAACAGATGAATGCTGGGAGGAGGCGCTTGCGGGACGGGCACTCTGTGCTTGCTTGTTGCTTGTTATGTGAGGGGCCGTTGGAGTGTGCTTTTCACCCAAGCGCTTGTCGGTTGCTGGAGGTTCAACCGAGCTTTGGTGGGTAGAAGAATTGTGGGAACTTACCAATGCAGGAGACTTAGCCTTGCTTTGAACAATACGCTCAGATGCGTTGTCAGGAGAATGAGAAGGTGCATTTCTATGTTTAAGGCTTTTGATGACCTCAAACTTTGATGCTGGGGTAGGTCTTGGGCTGGGGCTTTTGGCCTCAGGTACTGCCTCATACTTAAATAGTGAGGAGTCCAACTGATAGGGCTGATGTTTCATAATATCTAAGGGGTTGAGAGGCTTTGGGGCCGCTTTAGGTTTCTCTTTAGTCTTAGGCTTAATTTTGGGGCTAGTGGAAGGGGGCTGCTTGACTGCTGATGGAGGATAGAACGGAGCATGAAGAGGATTGTATGACAAAGGGGGCGGGGCACGAACGATGGAAGAATACCTCCAGGTGTTAGGGAGCGATGTGGTCGGGGAGGGGGATCTTGTTTTGTTAGCGTGCACCGTTTCAGCATCGACAACAAACTTCTCCATGCGGGACTGTCTTCTGGCAAACAACTCCGCACCTTTTCCCGCCATGGACGGACCATCGGCAGCCCGATTACTACCTCCGTCTGAGACTCGACCCCTCGGAGAAGCCGGTGATGCTTTTGTTGCATGGCCGTTTGACTTCTCTGCTTGCGGTGGACAAGATGCAGCCGAGTTTAGAGCGCTGTCTAACTTATTCCTTGAGGGTGTGGGTGGGTGTTGGGGGCTGTAACTGAGACCACGGCCCTGCATACTCACTGGGGCTTGTGATGGCTGCTGATTCCAGCTATTCGTTGCTGGCTGGAGATGAAGCTGGGAAGAGGAGTTGACGGGGGCCCAGGCATTGGCAGGTGTTTGAAGGGTTGCCAGAGTTTGATCTGGTTTCCAATAGTTGGCCATCTGTTGAGCTTGAGCCCAATCTTGCTGCTGTAAGTAATGCTGATTATGAGGCCCCACAGGACTGTGGGAGGTTTGTGGTACCGGACTTCTTGGTTGAATGTAGGGTCCACCGGAGGGGCTCCTACTCATCCAAGGTGGACAGGCCGGGTTGATGGTAGGTTTTGGGGCGACAGGAGGGGGATTCTTGAGTTTTATTGTTCTGGGTTGCATGAAGTTACAAGCCTCAGCACCAAGACTAAAACAGTCTTCCTCTGACTCAATAAAAGACCTCCTTTCCCCTTTGTTCTGAAGGTGATGATCTGATCCTTGCGTCGGCCTTGGCTGTTTATTGGTGCCTTTCCTTTTAGGCTCTGGAAGGATGCCGGTCTTTATTGCTGGCACAGATATCCGCTCATCTCTGGAGGCTATGATGTCTCCAGTTGGGGACCAAACTTGCGGGTTGGTATTAATAGGCACAGGTACTCTGAATCTTGGTTCTTGTCTCTTTGTCACTGGAACCAGGCCACCAGGCATGACAGGGGCAGTTCTGGAGGGAAATCCTAGGAAAGGCTTTGCGGTTCTGTTTGACACCAACGGTCTTGGAACGTTGGAAAGGTTGTTCATTTGTTGGATACTTTCTCTGTATTCTTCTTGCTGTCGTCTATCTGCATCCATGTAGTTGGCCGGATCAGCATGCACATACATTTCCTCAGTGTCATAAACATTCTGTCTTTCCCCACACTCGGATTCTTGTAATAACTCCAGAGGGTATCCTTTATTCCTCAGTTCGTCTTGCTCTGACCCAATTTCATCGATGCGTTTGCGGCATTGGGTGAACATCTCGACGCCCTTACCTTTTGTTTCTGGAAGTACTTCCATGTCTTTAACACTTCCCCAATCCCGACTTAAATTGTGCTGCTGCTGATAAACAGAATAGTCCTCTTCGAACTCAGATTCACTGGTCGCCACAAAGTTATAACCAGATGATCTGACTCCAGTTTCCTCCTCTGTCGGGTCTTCGCTGTCAAGCCTTTTCTCCCCAGTCCCGTAACTCACAAGAGTATACTTCTTTACCCTCTGGCGGCGTTTTTTAAACAGCAAGGCGCCCTTATTTTGAGGGTTGGGTGCATCCGTTAGAAGCCGAGCTATACGCTTGCATTTGGACTTGGTTTCCTTGACGTTTCTTTCCGATTGGCTCTCGTTCTGACTGAGCCCTGAGGAAAAGGAGAGAGAGGGACAGTAAGAAGTGAAGAGAGGTGTGGAAGATGTAAACATATAAATATATATTTGTATTTTTGTCTGTGGACATCCTACAGTATTTAACTAAACAACGCTTTGTTTAGTTGGTAAAAGTAGAAAAGTAAAATGATTGCTTGTTGCTCGATATTGGGGGATTTTAAAGCAAGCACACTAATAAGAGTAACTAAGAATAACGTGCTCCCCCTGAAGCCAGAACACTAATAAAAGCACCGTATTCTCTTACAGATGACGGGGGGGGGCTCCATGAGGCAAGAAAAATGAGGAGCTCAATTTCCATTGCCGGCAAGTATTACGCTTGTATAGGGATCTGGTGACAGGGCCGGCTGACACATGTTGGTGTCCGTCAAAGTAGTTTCTGCCAGCCTCATCATATGGTCATATTTTATTCTTAACTCACTCTGACTTTTAAAGCCATGGGAATTCTTCCTGCAGGTCCACCTCAAATAGACCCCACGTTACAGCATGAAAATAACCAGCAACAGCAGGGTTTTGCATGTGTTATGCATGAAATTATGTCTTAATAAAACACCAACAATGATTAAAGGAAAATACACTGAATTCAAGATAATAATAATAATAATAAAGTTTATTCATGCCACTGGAGAAGCAAACACAACATTACATTTCTTTCTATTAATAAGTTAGTAATTATTCAAGTTAAGAAAAACTTTTAGAATATGCTGTACAGTTTACATTACTAGCTTAATGTGTCTAACGACTGAGGGTAGAAGACAGATACTTACGCTTGGACTTTGCCCTCTGCCTGTCCGGTCTGCAGAGATCTGTGTCAGACTCCGAGTTCCACTTCTCTGCCTGCTCAGCAGCCTTGTCTGGAATTCCAAAGAAGAGCGAAGCAGGAGGTGCTTCACTGCTCCCTCCTTCCTCTGAAGAACCAACACTCCTGTTCAGAGTCCCTGGGTCCTGACTGGCTCCCAGGGGCTGCTCTGTGGTCAGGGTCAAGGCCAACGTCATGTCAGCTGCACGGTCAAGAGAGGAGGAAGAAGACTGCGATGGCGGCCGTGATGTCCGGCCGGCTTGAGGCTCAAAGTTGGGGCCCTCTGGGTGTGTGGACAGTGATGTTGGTGGAGGTTGGATTCGAGGAGACCCCGTTGCGGACTCGTTAGATTCACTGAGGTAAATGTCATCCTCATCTTTGTATGAAACCTCCTCTTCACTTGGGCAAAGCTCAGGCGGGGACTGTTGCTCACCTGCAGACTCCCAGTCTTGTGACTGAAGGCGTGCTGGCGACTCAAGATCAGACTGGCGGATGCGAGCAGGTAGAGGGTCTGAAGGGTAGTCTTCATCACTGGCATCATCACACAGTTCCTCAGAACCGTCTGAACCTGACCAAGGAACCATTTTATCATTGTGGTCTGGGTCTTCGGCTGCCGGTTCCATCTCTAATGCAGTTTCAGAATGTCCCGGGTATCACCAATAATACCTTCACAAAGAAAAACAAAGGAGCCTTTTGAAAGTATTTCACATTTTAGAAAACAAATTGATATGCAATTTATAAAATACTCTTGACTCAATGAATGTAAACAGTAAATTACTCTTCAAACGATGACCATAAACTCCCTTCTTTTTTTTTCATCTTCAGATAAAGATACAGTTTGTAATATTCCAAGGTACCGTGTAATTGTGTGAATTGTTCCTACCCCCAATAGGAAGTGCAGCTTTTCTTTGCTGCCATTGCTTTAAATGGAATGGTATGTAACACGAAGGAGGGAAACTGCATTCACATGCAGGAGGATAAGCAAAACAATTGGGAGGCTGTTTTCCAAACCTCTGTTTATACAATGAGGTTTCTTCTTCATTGCTGCTCTCAACTATCAGTGCTACAAACAGCACTGCAATAAGTATATCCATTTAAGAGCTGAATCTGAGAGACTATTTGATTTATACATAGTAGAAATGCTAGGCCTCCTACTCCCTCACATGGAGGAGCGTTTGTTTTGTTAGCCAAGTATTGGCATGTGAACATCTATCAAATATGCTTCCAGGTTATTCCCTCAAATGATTCTGGTAGGTCGTTTTTTTACCAGAATCAATGGTAGAAAATGATCTATTAAACGACCCAATGTAAAACAGCTGCAATGGTTTTCCATAAAATCATGTCAGCCAAAACCGACATAAGATTAGGAGGTTTGCTGCTTACACCCTATTTTTGTTAGTTTAGGACATGAACAATTGAAATGATTGCCTTCGTAATCCGAAACTATAAAATTCATGATCATGTTCATGCCAAAAAATATTACGCTCGTGCCGACCCAATGTTTATTTACAGAGCAGCGTCAGAACAAAGGATGGTTCAGCAGTTTGATTCAAAAACCGTAGGGAATCCAAAATATGAAGATTTCACTGCAAACACAAGGCCTATATTTTCCAAACCGAGATCCACCACAGGGTGGCGCTACAACACTGTGGGTAACGACTAGGATTCACTCACCCCCTAATGAGTAGATTCAAACAAAACAGTAAAAACATCTTTGTTTTACACTCATAATTTACCGTTAGATTCAGTTCTTCATGTGTCAGAGTAACATGTTTGGCCTGACAGACTATTATGGTGTTTGCTGTACGTCACTGTGAAGACACTACGGCTGAAGACGTCTTCGAGGTACTAAAGAGTAGAGGTTTGTCCCGATGGTGGCGCTGGAGGTTTAATATTTCTCTGCTTTACTGCGAGATTAAAAAAACACAAAACGAATTGTAGCACTTTGATTGCACCTATAATGGCTCTTATCTAAAGCAAGTTGTAAATTGGCTATTCGATGAAATTGCACTTTCTGGTTCTTCTGGGTTTGTATCCTTATGGTTGAAATGCACTTATTGAAATTGAAGTATAGTCCAATAATCTTTTCTGTATTTCACAAATATACACCTGATTTGTACCTGTTTTTCTTTTGTTTTACACAGTTAGAGAAGCAATAGCCTTTGGAGAGAAATCCTTGAATTTTTTAGATGCAGTTTTACTAGCTTGCATCTTCCTTTTTTTGTCTTTCAAACGTTTGGTATGATTTGTGATCAAGTGAAAGCTTAATTAAAATGTATTGATCAAGCTCTATCCTATAAGTAAAACAAAGGACTACAAAAGAGTGTAAATGCAAATTAATACATCTGAATTTCAATGTTAAACAGATTTAGTTTACAACCAATTTACAATCAGGAATGCTCATTAAATAGAGTGTAACCCAGATTAAATATTGGCTCATTTTTATAGTAGAAATTTATGGGCCTTCCTGTCATGTACACGAGCATTTGCTTCAAAAAAGATGTATCCATATAACCCTGGAAGTAGGACATTGAAGCTGTTGATGATTGCAGCTGGAGAGCCTGTCATTTTATGACAAAACGCAATAATCAACAACAAAAAACAATGACAGTTCAATACACCATTGCTCACATACAGTGCAGGTTATATTACGGCAAAGCTTTGTAACTGGATCGAAGGATGTTGAAGCCTCAGGCCAATCACGTTGTCCTCTGTACCGCTTACAAGAGGCCCTATGACACATGCAGCTCCAGGATTATTAAAAGACTCGCACTCTTGGACAATTTGTCTCTTGCCAAAGCTTCTCTTCACACTTGGTTCCACTTGGTGTTAACACTCAACCATCATCAAGCCTTACTTTGGTGCTAAAGGAGTTTCTGTTTCCTAGTATGGCAGCAACCTCAGCATGTTGAGTCATTGCCATGGAAACAGGAAGTTAGCACCCTTGACTAACGAGTTGACTCTTGGTATGGATGATGACCCCTGCCAGGATTGCGCTTCAGCAGGTTAGATGTTTCCACACAATAAGACTACCTTACTTCAACCACTAACAAACCCGTTAAACAGCTACAAATATACTTTTTTAGTACAATAATCGTGAGCATAATAAATCTTAATCAGTCTTAAATATACCACTTACACCAGTATTCACCAACATAGATGTTGCAATCATGTGCATAGAAATATCTGTTAAATAGTTTATTGTACAGCATATTGCCATATAATCTCCATGAAAAGAATAAAAGAAAACTGACACAACACTAAATCTACACTGGTCCTCTATTACTACACTTACTACTTGTATGCATGAAAGATGAAAGCAGACAGACTATGAGATAATCTCACTATATTCATTTCTAAACAGTTAGGTTATGAAAGAGAGCGATGCGGGGTATGGTGGAAGAAAGCCATTATCAAAAGATCAAGGCTAGAGAAGCATCATCCATTACTCACAGTAATCATCCCTGAAGCAGCTGCAAAATAATACGAATTTGTCCAAAAAACAAAATACCCCATCAGTCAGACATCCAACATTGTGGACTTCCCATGCTGCTGGTTTCTAGACCTGACGGTAGAATCAAGAATGTGACTACTTGTTTTGGACTGCAGATGTTCAGGTTCAGGTCCTGCCTTATTGGTCATAGTGAAGCCCGGCTCATTCACGTGTGCCACCTTATTTAAAGAGAGAGTGGAAACGGTTTTCCTTTCCCCAACCCCCTACAGACACAGCTCAGTTAGCATATTTTAACCACTAAAAGAGATACAGATAAATAAAGAAACTATATGTAAAATAAACACAGGCTTACAGCTTGTTGCTCTTCAACCACAACAGTTACATGATGCATTAATGAGTATTTGCACACAGCAGTCAATAAGCTTATGGAATTAGGTTGCACATTAAAAAGCTGCGGTACAGAAAATAGATGACGTAAGACTGCTGTTCTTTGACAGAATGCCCGTACTTGGAACTGTATGAGGGTTTTTTAAACTATGGTTTGCAGCAGTAATATGGTGATGTAGAAACTGCTTTATAGCTGCATTAAGGAAACTGATTCCATTTATATTAAAATTGATAGTCCACTTGTGTATTTATTTCATAGTTGTTGTGTTTTTATTGCAGCAAAGTACCCTGCTTATTAAGTGAATGTACTTCAAGTGAGAGGGGCACTTAGGAATGACTGAAGGAGAAGCACAGGTACGCATTACATTAACGGCAGGTCCATTCCATTCACAGTGTTATAGAGAACAATGCATCATTTTTTGATGTCTATCCCTTCTGCATCGGCTCTGTGAAAAATGGACAAGGTCTGTCTCTTTCAGTCTTTTTCCTTTACAAGCAAATGAATTTACTAACACATACTCTATTAAATTAACTGTTCAATTCAGCTCATCCCTTAGAGTTGAAAAAGGATAGTTTATCTAGATATGTGAGAGTCTTGCAGATCAACAGGCCAGAGTAGGTCTGTAACAGTGAGCATCTTCCACTCTTCTGTCCCAGGTCCGCCCACACTCTTTCTAGATCGTGGCTTTCCATCACTGCCGAGCTGAACAAATAGCGGTAACAGCAGGCGTTATAGCGGATATGTTTCTCTCCTGAGAACCTGGAGCTGTGTTTTGGTGTGACGCCAGCCTTCTGAGCACAAAAGCCCACAAAAACATCCGGCCGCACAGGCGCACGGACCGCTGCAGACGCCACATACACTTTTCTGACCACATCCTGGGATAGAACGTAGGCCATTCCATCACAGTATTCAGGTAGGTACTTATCAGGGTAGAGTGCTGGCGGCAGGTAGCCAGGACTTTTGGGGTCCCTGTCAGGGGATTCTCTCTGGATCACCCTTCCTAAATAAAAGTCCTCTGGGTGCCGGTGCAGCCCGAGTAGGTAGCCTCCGATGGCTGGGAGGTTCACAAACACAGAGTCCTTGGTCAGCAGAACAAAGCGTGCCACAGGACAGAAGGCGATCACCCAGCGGAGGGCCGACACTGTCATCTCTGTTGGGCCCCGGAGAGATGAGTCAGCCACACCGTGACCTTGGACCATGTCCCCGTGACGGTCAGACTCTATCGCGAGGGCCTTTTGTGCAGCGAAAGTGTCGGTTGATCCAAGGAAGAACAGTATCCGAACTGGGAAGCCTTGTATGAGCGTTTGGTTGGCCCATGTCTTCCTCACTGCATCTCTTTGGGTGACATTAGCTGTGGAGCTGAAAACCAGAGCGAGGAGGAAGAGGTTGGAGTTTCTGCAGGCATTGGGGTTAGTCATTGGGTAGTCGTGGGAAATGTTCTCCCTGGCGCTGCTCAGATCTAGTTTCCTTGCTCTCTCTCTTACATCAACAACTATGCCATCGGTGTAGACCGCAGGCGTGGGCTGCAAGAGGTACTCCTCGACAATGTCCGCCCCAAACAACAGGGCATGGAAGAGGACGACGTTGAAAAGGAGGAAACACCACTGGTGGGTTCGCAACTTGCACGGAGAGCACTAGAGTACGAGAGACAAAATGTATGAATCACCATGAGGGAAGCCAAATGAATACGGTAGGTTATAATTTGCAAATAGTCAAAAGTGTACCTTCATGACATCCGACTTAAAAGCCTTGTTGTTTCGCTGTGTGTTTTAGCCGTCTGGGACCTGAGGACGTCCCCTTGTTGTCGGTTCAACAACAATACTAGCTGACGGACAGGGTTTCCACTTTCATGAAGCTCTAGCAGCATGTAACCCTGCACCCCAACCCCGAGTCACATGCTTCATCAAGAGGTTCCTGCATCATGCTTACAACATTAATGATTCATAGGAGAAGCAGTTTGATCATCCCGCTAGGGCACCCAGAACATGTACAAACAAATACAAAACTATGTTAAACTCTGATATAAGGAGAACAAATTGAAGCCAAAGTTGTGGATAGTAGCTTGCATTTTTAGTTTATCATACAGCCCCTTCTTTATTTGGGAAATAACCCAATAAAACATTTAGCAGTTAACACAACATTTTTCAACCTAATATTTTAGACATTTTACACCTAATATATGTACTTATTTTTCCATCATTTTTTCGACCTAATATTTTGGGGACCTTTTCAAAACATTTCTGCTTTTTTTCCATGGTATTTTTCGCTTTGATTTTTATTTTATTACATTTTTTGACCCAACATCCTTTGATCCAATATTTGGGCTTTTTTCCATGGCCTTTTTCGATCATTTTGGACTGTTTTTTTGACCTTAAGCAAGAAATAGTGGTACATGTTTCACCGTGACTTCTACCAAAAGAACGATCCCCCAAAAGGTGCGCTGCGGTCTCCCACTCAGGCCAGCAGGTGGCGGTACGGCGATGTCTGCCGCTTACACCCACGAAGAAGAAACCAGTTCTCCAAACATTGAAAGTCATGGCGGCTTCCATTGAGAGTTTACTCGCAGAAATCTCCGGTGTTGACGATCCAATTGAAGAGTTACAGATTTTAAAAACAGCTTTATTATCGATCCCTCTCAGCGCGTTGAGAGACTCGCTGAGCGGACAACGTTTCAATGTGATATTCTCTCTGTTACACTCAAATGAAAGGTCGGTTTGTGTGTATTTGTTCACGCTGTTTAGCCAACTGGTGGCTGTTAACTGCTGATTCACTCCTCTGGCAAAAATGAGTATTAATGTCGTTTGCAATAACTTTAATAATAAATTGCTAGAGATTATGGAACTAACGTTAGCTGGCAAATGTTGCATTTATACCGTGCTTTGTAGTTAGCAAGCTAACTGGCTACAATGCTACACATACTTTACAGATCCCTTTGTTTTGGGGAAGGAAATATTTGAATCTGTATATCTGAGGAAACCGTTTCTCTCCTTTGGGCAGTGCAGGTGCAGATAATTGTTAATAATTGTCGAGCTAAACCGACCAATAAAAACATGTAAATATCAGTATGCTTACAGATTTTCCCTTTCGCTTCAAATTCCTCACAATGATTTTGGTAATGTATTAATTTGTTTAGAGCTAAGGTAACAACGTTACCTTCTTCAATGTGAATGTTTCTAAATCTTTCACGTGTTAAAATCACCTTTTATCGTGCGGTGGAGCTTGAACATTACTAATGGTAGCTGTGTTTACAGGGAGCAGGTGGAGCTGTGTGTGGAGATCCTTGAACGCATCTTATTGGCCCTTAGTCCTGTTTCCTTGGCCCAGAACTACAGAGTGGAGCTGCAGGGGGGTCTGACCCATCCTAATGAAACGGTTAAGATACTGGCCCTGACACAGGTAGGCTTTCCACACACACCCGTTACACGCACACATATATATACAATCACTTTTAAACTGACCTTGCCAAGTTTTTCTGTCAGATTGGTAGAATTTTGGAGCACCCGGATGCTGCCACTGAAATCCTCGACAACCATGACATTCTTGGATCAGTGATCAACTGCGTTGGAGAGGAGAAGATGGCTGTGGCGAAGCAGGTGGTTAGAGGCACTGAGGTATCCTGCATTAAATTGTAATGAATCTGCAGCGGGTTTAGTGATTGTCTTTTTTTTTTTAGGCCATCAGGTCCCTGTCCAAACTGAGTCACTCCAAGTCCGGGTTAGACAAGTTGTTCCAGAGCGACCTGCTGAAAGTTGTGAAGGATGTGATGGCCACAAGTGACATAGTCCGGTACCGGATATATGAGGTACGTTCAACCAGTGTCAGTTTTCTTTGTTTTTGTGGCTGATGATACAAAAGTGACAACTTGTGGGACAAGCAGTTGTTGTTCTTTTAAAGAAACTTTATTTTGGTGGGAAAAAAGACCAATGATACCAAGATATTGTGCTACGTGCACACTTAGATTAATTTATATAAAGTTGTTTCTGTAGTGCGTAGTAATGTACACACGTACAAAACAGCTGTCGTATTGATGCTCTAATAAAGACGTTTCTTGCCATTTGCAGCTTGTGGTGGAAATTTCGTCTGTATCTCCCATTTCTCTGGGTTACTGCGCCAACAGCAGGTTCATTTCTCAACTAATCGGAGAACTGACTGGAGACGATGTATTGATCAGGTGAACATGAATTATATAAATAGTAACTCAGAACTTATTCAGTAAATAATAATATAGTTACTGCTAATTAAGAGGTGCTATATTGTTGTGCCAGCCAGTCTCATTTCATCAACAATTATGTGAACGTGTTTCTGTCGTGTTTTTCTCTAGAGCCACAGCCATTGAGATGGTCACTGCCTTAGCTCAAAGTCAGCATGGCCGTCAGTATTTGACCCAGCAGGGTATAATGGACAAGATTTCCAACATGATCAGAGGAGCAGAGACTGACCCTTTATCCTCCCTCTACCTTCCTGGTGGGTATCTGTTTTTTTATGGGGGTTTTTAATATTATGTTCAGGTGGCAATTTTATTGTGATTCAGTTTGAATAATACTCATTTAGGTTTGGTGAAGTTCTTTGGAAACCTTGCCATTATGGAGAGCCCACAGCAAGTTTGTGAAACCTACCCGGCCTTTCAGAACAAGGTGTTTGAGATGGCTCTGGATCGGGACCCGGCAATGATCGGTGTGGCTCTGGACACTTTAGGGCTACTCGGATCTACTGTGGAGGGCAAGCAGGTTCTACAAAAAGCAGGTTCGCCTGTTATCTGTATTTTCTACAAAGTCCTCCCAGCTTTTGTTTAATAAAAGCGAAATCTGACTACGGAGCAATGCCCCCCCGTCCCCTCTTACATTTAAATATTTCATGTGTGTAGTTGTGTTGGGCTCTTTGCAACTGATTATCTGTGTGTTCTCAGGAGAAACGTTCAAGGCTGTCTTGGCAAGAATGAGCCAGCTTGCCAGCGCTGGAGCCACTGAGCTCAGGGTGCGCAGCTTGGATGCTATATCACAACTTCTAACCCTTCAGGTGTGTGTCTGTGTGTGTGTGTGTGTGAATAAGGAGCATTTATTTGTTGTCTTAAAAAGCCATTTTCTTTTAGAAGAGAAGTGTTTATTGAATGTTTAATGTTTTACTGCAGCCGGAAGAGCAGACGGACGACCTCTTGGCCCTCACGGAGTCCTGGTTCCACCTTTTGTCTAACCAGCCCATGGACATGATCCGCAACATCAGCACTCAGCCGTTCCCTGAGCTGCACTGTGGCGCTCTGCGGATATTCACCGTAAGGGCTCCTTTCTTCCTCCATCGTTTTCTCACATCTGACTGTAAAGAAAAACAAGACGGAGCTGCACATATTGAGAGATAGCGTCTTGTTTCTGTGTGTGTTACATAAAAAGCAGGATGTCATGAACATAGTGGCAGTAATATTTCTAGCTTCATAGTATCTGTTGTGTGTTTTCCAGGCCATTGCCACGCAGCTGTGGGGTCAGAAGCTAATGATCAGCACTCCAAGTTTCATGGAGTTCATTTTGGACCGTTCAACGGGTCAGGCAAAGGACGCCAAAGATGCTAAGTTTGAGCTGGTGGGGTCACTGGTCAGTTCATCAACAGCCGTGGAGATACTGGGCAGCCAGTATTACATCCGTCTGAAGACCTTCCTCAGAGAGGGACCGTACCACGTTTCAGCTGTGCCGTCTGTCAGCACAGATGGAGCAGACTAATTCAAACAACCTCATGGGTCTAGTTGCTTTAAGAGTCTTTACCAATTACTTAAGCACTGACTTTTACAGAGATGTACATAATGTTTACTATCCAGGCACTTCTACACATCATAAAGCACTCTCCAAATCCTTCAGACAATTTTTTTGGTGTAAACAATACTTTTATTTACCAAATGGAATGATTTTTTTATTAAAGAGGATGGAGTGTGGCGATATGTGTGTTTGTTTACTTTTTGTATTTGGCCCATGAGTTGCAAAGTGTTGCACCTGAAATGTGACGTGCAGTTTCAAACACCTTGAATGTTTTCAAAACATAGACTCTACATGAGGATCACGACGTTGCCATCGTGGTGTCACCCAGAGGTTCGTGGACTGCTGTCCGCCATCTTGGATTGCGACCGTTGCCATGTTGTTGTTTTTTGTAACTGATCAAATAAAGACATCTCACTTGTAATGCAGAGGAGTGGCTTTTATGATTTCAGGTAGGGACATGTCGTTCTTTGAACTCACCCTAAAACATTCTGGATTATCATTTACTAAATGAACAACATACTGCATTCAGGAAGACATAAAAAAAAGCAATTGAGATTATGAAGTCACGTTTATAATTTTTTTCTGAGATTATAAATCAAGTGGACCGGTTTCTTTCTCATAGATATTCATATAACCAGACTTTTTTTTTTTGCAACCGGAATCGGTATCGAGGCCATCCCGACGCGACCTGACCTGAGGTTTATATGCATAAAGACAATGGATATCAACACAGACATCCACAAAGCGGGGTTTGTGGGACTCCAAGTCTGAGGGGATTTTACAAGTTGAATGCACAATTACAAATGTAAAAGCTTAAGTAAATATTAATACAGTTCGTTATGCAAAAACAATAGTTACAAAATGTCTTTTGGGCGCAAAGGTCAGTTAGATGAGGCATAAGTTCAGTTATGCAATATGTCCCTCAGCTGAAGAGGAGTCACACAATAGTAGTACAGTGATCACTTTTCCTCTTCAACTAGAACCTCCAGCTGTGAGAAGTTATTTAAGAAACATCTCCACTATGAACAAGAAAAATAAGAGCTCAATTTCAGGATTTCTTTTTAGCTAAACGTGTTAGGGTTAGGGTTCATTTTTTTATTTTTATGAGGAATGTCCTGCCTTCACCTAATGTCAGCTGGGACCAGCTGCAGGATCTTATGCTGCCACTTCAGGGTCAGTGTCGTCTCCTGAAGGATACAATAACAACACAGACTGAAAACCATCTCCTGTTGCCAACATTGTTTAAGCCTAGAGAGATTTATGCTCCAACGCAGTAGAGCGAAAGTAATGATTGACGCTTTGCTAGTAAATGTATCTTTTTTTTGGTCTCTGCCACCTGATCTCAACCCGCTGTCGTAACCTTCATCTTCTTGTCGACTGAAAGCAAAGTAGCACCATGAAATTTGACAGCATACTCACAGAAATTGACGGATTTGGGAAATTCCAAATCAGGCTCATTTTGATTCAGATCTTGTCTCGTATTTCTCTGCCATGTCACTTCCTGCTGAATAACTTCATGGCAGCTGTTCCCTCTCACCACTGCAACATCACGGCTCTGGATGATGGAGGCATCTTCGGGAATTTAACTCGGGAACAGAAACTGTCTGTTGGTGTGCCATCAGAGCAGGATGGGACTCTGAGCTCCTGTCAGATGTTTTCAGAGCCCCAATATCAACATCTGTTCGGTCCGAACAGTACTGAGGATGCAGTGACTGTTCCGTGTGCGGACGGATGGGTGTATGACAACAGCACGTTTAAATCTACGCTGGCCACCGAGGTAAGTGTCTTAATAAACAGTGCAATATTCTTTCATGTTATCTATGTTTTGATCAATGTTATGTTGATCAAATCTCTTGTAATCAAATGTTTTTTAGCATCCTTTTTGGCTGAATTTCTATAATAAAATGCAAAAAGTAGGACATGTTTAGTTTTGACCGAGTTCAACTTTACTAATTACCAGCAGCTGCAGTGTTGTTTTCACGTGTGTGAGGACAGATTTTTGCAGCCAAGAAGGCGTCGCAATGGTGCAAGACACAACACAGCCGCAACATTCTTAAGATGTGCAGTTGACCATAATGACGGTTGAGTTAACAAATGGATGTTGTTTGGGAATTGTGAGCAGAATTAGAAAGGTCGGCAGTGGGGCCATTGGCATTGTGGCTGTAGGTCAATTCCATTGCAAGGTGCTCTCTAGTTTTAATGCTTTCAACGGTTTCTTTGCAGTGGGATCTTGTGTGCGGCAGGAAATCGATGAACAAGGCAACAGTCACCTTTTTCTTCCTCGGTGTCATGTGTGGAGCCCCGTTATTTGGGTTTCTCAGTGACAGGTAAGATTGTTGAAGTGAAGACACAGTAAGTCCTCTATGTTGCTGAAACATCAATTTTAGGGGCACTGCACCAAATCTACACATGGAATTGTACAGGTCTGATGTATGTTGTTGTTAACCATGTTGATGTAATTGGGGGAATTTCAGCTTACACAAGCTGTGTAAAAGACAATAATGATAAGAAAACGACAAAGAAAAAGAAAATACAGAAAAAGAGACACAACGTGATAAGATACAATAATAATTTGAAATGCAATTAACAAAATAGTAGAGAATTATCAATAATGATGTCCTACCTCATGAGTTGAGAATAAAAAGGATCTCATGATGAACACAATGACTTTAACATTTCTTTTTCATGACCAGGTACGGCCGACGACCGCTGCTATTGGCGTCTTATATGTCCTCCTTGATGTTTGCGGTCCTGAGTGCATTCTCCCCATCGTACGTGGTGTTTGTCATCATGAGGTTCTTTACCGGAATGGCACTCTCAGGAATGAGCATAATCTCCATTGCTCTAAGTAAGTAGGCTTTTAAAACAATGATATAAGGAAAATATAATATATTTAGATTTAATTTCAAGAAATGAAAAGTGAAAACATTTCATTTTGACTTCTCATCCGTGCTGAAATTCCTCCAGATGTTGAATGGTGTGGAATTGCACATAGGACCTTCTCTGGTGTAATCATAAGCCTGGATTGGACACTTGGAAACATGCTTCTGGTTGGAATTGCATACAATGTCAATCATTGGAGGATGCTCATTGTAGCAGTGACCTCACCTTTGATACTGTCCATCATTACTTGGAGGTTATCAAGTTTCAGGTTTTACACATATTTCCTATTAGAAGACACTGAACTCAAGACTGATCTCACCACAATTGCTTCAGGTGGCTTCCAGAGTCTGCAAGGTGGCTCTTGGCAAACGGGAAGGCAGATGCTGCACATAAGTACTTAATGCAATGTGCCAAGATGAACAACAGAATGAAGTATATGGCCACCATCACACCAACGGTACATTTTAACTTCGGTTAACTGCTAATCTCACATTGATAGACTAGTCACTAGTGCGGAAAATGTGGTCAATAAACATTTTTTTAATAGGAATTATTGGAAACTGCACAAGATGAAACTGAGGATAAGAAGTACACCTTTTTGGATCTTTTCAAGACCCCAAATATGAGGAAAATTTCAATATGCTCAGGAATAGTATGGTAAGTTATGCTACCAAATAATCAGACTTTAACCCTGTATTGAATGGGATGAATGATCTCATGCAACCCTTAATCAAAAAGTAAATGTTAAATACTGATCATTTGCACTGATAATGAAGATATCAATATTGAATGTTATACATTTCATATCATGCATTGTGGTATATAATAAAAGGATGATTGGTGATACCATAATATGAATGCATTGTAATTGCGAAGCTCAGATCACTGCTGTTTGTTTGCAATTCAACTGAAAATCAGGTATGTTTTTATTAGTCATGGTTAAAATGATCATATCAGTTGAGAAAATGTCAATAGTTTGTTCTATTTTCTAGGTACGGAGTAGCGTTGACATATTATGGGATAAGTCTGAATATCACCGGGTTCGGACTAAACCCGTACCTCACACAGGTCATATTTGCATCCATCGAAATGCCAATAAAGATCGGTGTGTATTTCTTCCTGGAGAAAGTTGGTCGACGGTCTGGTGAGACGGGATCCCTGCTGTCAACCGGCCTCTGTCTCTTCATCAACATCTTTGTTGCAAAAGGTTCGTTTTAGTGAGATGCAAGTACAAGAATTCTCAACGTATTTGAGAATATTCTCAATTAAACACATTTTCCCTCAGAAAAATGGATCTTCCGTACTGTTGTGGCAGTCATTGGAAAATCCATGTCAGAAGCCTCGTTCACGATCATCTTCCTCTACACAACTGAACTCTTTCCCACAGTCATACGGCGAGTTAACAACTAACTTGTTACCACAACAACAAACACAGATCTGCTACTAATTTGACCGCATTTAACTTAGTGAAGGTTTACATTTAACCTGGGTGCATTGATTTTACAGACAGAATGGTTTAGGCTACACTTCCTTTGTGGCGCGTCTGGGCGTGTCCATCTCTCCACTCATCGTGCTATTGGAGGACGTTTGGCATCTCCTCCCTGCAATCATTTATTGTGCGGTGGCGGTCGGATCCGGTTTAGTGTCTTGGCTCCTGCCTGAAACACTAAACACCCGACTGCCGGAAAACATCGAGGATATTGAGAAACCAAGGTAATAAGGAGAGGAAGATTACACGTGTTACAATATCAAAGCTACTGTAAATGGTTAGCCATGCACCACACTGAGCTTACTAAAGAATTTTCCAAACAATCATTGGTCATTCTTGGACTTATGCATCTTCCTAAAAGATTTTGATCAATTGCGGGTGTCAAAAATGGTACTTTCCTGAATTGAAAACTAATTCATGATATAATGACTAAATGAAGTTGTATCTATTTTGCAGGGGACATTCCACGAGGAACAAGGATTTTCAAAAAGAATCTAATTTATTGATAATGACAGATACCCAGCCAGTCAAAATGAATACTTAAACCAACAGTCTGTCAGGATTCAACATATCCAAAGACATACTGATTAAATGGTGTCCTGCACTGAATAATGTCGAAGAAACAGAAAATGTGCATGTAGTTCTCAATGACAACACCACTAAAAATCTGTACTGAGCAGCTCTGTTGCATCCTTGATTTTTAATGCTGTCTTTGTGTATGCTGACCAATAATGAGCCAACATTTTCATTGAATCAAGACCTTAAACCTTTTACCTCACCGATGATTCCTGGCTATACTTTTGCGTTCCAGTGCAATGAAAATGTGCTATTTCCTAAATGAAAAGTGCTAAGGTGACAACTCATCTCCCCACATACTCAAGTTCCCGCTCAGCTGTTAACACAAATGCTAATTTAGCTTGACACTCAGACAGAGTGTCTATAATGAGTCTATAGAGAGTGAGTTAAATATCAACACATTTTGTCTGTTAGAAAAATGCCAAAGGTTGCCCTGTTCAGGTGTTTCAGGTGAAAAAAACTTCTTTTTTTTTCCACGCATTCCGCCTCAACACGTGCGCACGTGGCGCTCGAAGCAGATCGAGAGCACCAGCGGCGTCCAGACACTCCTCCCTTTACGACCCTCGGCCGCTCCGCCTCCCTGAAGTTGTAAACCTATGGGAGGAACACTGAGACAACTTGCCTTTAATCTCTTTGGTGTGAAGACATATGAGTCTTTTTTTTTCTCTCCTCTCACTTTCGAAAGGATTTCGCACACAGTGGGAGGTCACAATGAAGTTCGAGAACATTTTAGCCGACATTAATGGATTTGGAAGATTTCAAAAAATGATGCTTGCGATCAATTTCATTGGCCGCTTCACATTGCCTTGCCACTTCGTGCTAAACAACTTCATAGCGGCTGTTCCTTCTCACCACTGCGACATCAGCTCTCTGGACGAAGATTTCTTTTTACGGAACTTATCCCAGGCAGAAAGGCTTTCTGTGAGTATTCCGCTCCAGGAGGACGGGAGCCTGAGCTCCTGTCAGATGTTTGCGGAGCCTCAGTACGATCTGCTGCTCAACTCCTCCAGCACCACTGATGCAGCCACAGTGCCGTGCCAGAACGGCTGGGTGTACGACACCACCACCTTCAAGTCCACTCTGACCTCACAGGTGACCTTCATTTCCTTCATGTATTCATTCAAAACATATCCGAAAAAAAAGATAAAAACATACTTTTTGGGGAGAAATAACTCACGTCAGCAAGTCTCTTCATTTGTTTGTGTGAAGTGGGACCTGGTGTGTGACAGCAGAGGGAAAAACAAAGCGACTGCTTCCATCTTCTTTATCGGAGTGATGTTTGGAGCCCTGACCTTTGGCAGTCTGAGTGACAGGTATTTGCAGTTTGGCTCCTTTGATTTTCAAGTGTTTCAAAGAATCAGTTAGATTTCAAATTTGGAAACTGTCCTTCTGCAGGTTCGGCCGTAGGATCATGCTGCTGGTGTCCTACGTGTCCGGAATGCTCACTGCTGTTGCAAGTGCCTTTTCTACGTCCTACGTAATGTTCGCCGTGCTGAGGTTCTTCACTGGGTTTTGCATCACTGGCATCATCATTGTCTCAGCAGTCCTCAGTATGATATATTTAATATTCTGTTGTGAGCTGTTACACGTATTCTGTATCATGTCATGTCTTGCCTCATGCTAGCAAATTTGCGTGTAGGTCTACACACAATAAAACCACATTAGTTTCTCTGAATGTTGATGCCGGAAATGTGGTGAGGTGTTTGTTTTCCCTGCAGATTTGGAGTGGGTGGACGTGGAGCACAGGAAACTGGTGGGAGTCATCGACAGTTTATCCTGGACATTCGGGAGCGCAGTTTTTGCAGCTATTGCTTATTTTGTGACCGATTGGCGGTGGCTAATAGTTAGTGTCACCTCACCTTTGGCCTTGGCCATTATCACATGGAGGTAGGACTGAATAGCTCAAAACTTTTAATCAAACAGGTTCAGTGCAAAAATCAAGAGCAATAATGCACCTACATGTGAATGTAAATAATTGTTATATCCTACAATTTATATTAGAAGGTAAAGAAATGTTTGATCCAATTCCTGGTTGGATTAGAATACAAAAGTGTTGCTTTATTTTTCTCAGATGTCTACCCTCTATCAAAGCTGAATTCTGCTTGGTACAGCTTTGGTGTTTGGGGTCAAAGATAAATTAAATCAGACCTGTTGGAAATTAACGTGACATGACCCGAGTCCATTTTAGTTGCGATGTTGACTTGCAGTATTCAGTGTTGGGACTATTTCTCTTTTGCTCTTTGCTTTTGTATGCTGTGCTGTGCATGCAATGAAATAATGCCATGCATTAGAGGTAAACAAATCTTCTTTTAACATCAGGTGGATTCCAGAGTCGGCCAGGTGGCTCATTGCCAACGGAAAGCTGGAGCAAGCTCAGGTGTATTTGAAAGAATGTGCCAGAATGAATGGAACAACGGAGCTAATTGACACATTTAAAACAGAGGTTGGCATATTCCAGATGACCGTTTAGCAAAAGAACAATCAACAACATAGTCTTGGGCCTGTGATCTTCAGATTCCACTTAGTTTGAGTTTTTGCATTCTTGCAGACACTATCGACTATTGTCATGGCTGAGAAGAGAGATCGGCCTTATTCGTACTCTGATCTGATACGAACACCCAACATGAGGAAACTGGCACTATGTACTGGTATAGTGTGGTCTGTATTCCAAGCGCCAATGTGCTCATGTAAAAATGTATTGTGACATAAACAGTCCTTTTTTTTATTTTAAACAATCCAAGTGAATCATTCTGAATTGAAGTTGGTTTAAGGAGTCTCCACTCTCTCTCTCTGCCATTAGGTTTTGTGTGGCAAGCGCATTTTATGGCATCAGCTTCAACATCACAGGCTTTGGGCTCAACATCTACCTCACCCAGTTTACATTTGCTTTAATCGAGCTCCCGGCCAAAGGATCCGTTTACTACTTGCTGGATAAGATCGGCAGAAGAAGAACTGAGGTGGGCGCTCTGCTGATGGCTGGCATCTCTCTTGGAATCAATATTGTAATACCGAACGGTGAGCATTCATTGACGTAACACACCAAGGATCTACAGTCTATTTATTAAAACGTAACCGTGATAAGATGTACGTATGATGATTACCGTCATTATACATGAGCGTTGGAGGGCTCATTCAAACCAACGACTGCAGTGACAAAAACACGTCCCTCAATTAATGGCATCTTGTTTTCAGGCATGTGTACTATCAGAACAGTGGTGGCAATCATTGGAAAAGGGTTTTCTTCAGCTTCCTTTGCAACTATTATCCTCTACAGTTCAGAGCTCTATCCCACTGTAATAAGGTAACGATATCAACAGTGCAGTACATTGAATATGAATAAATAGAAGTGTCATTCAGAACCTAAAAGTACTTTACTTTTGTTTGTTTTTTAGACAGAACAGCATGGGTTACAACTCCTTCATGGCTCGGATTGGTGTAGCAGTGGCTCCTCTGATTCTCATGCTGGATGAGGTGTGGGAGGACCTGCCTCAGGTGGTCCTGTGCTTTGTAGCTTTACTGGGGGCAATAGTGGCCAGTATGCTATCAGAGACACGCGGCAGGTGCCTGCCAGAGACCATAGAGGATATAGAACGGAAGTGATAGTGAATACGGTCCCTGGTGTCACAGCATATTCAAGTTGTTATTTTTCATTTTAAAAAAGACGAGCTGACGAGGTCCTACAGAAGACTTCCCTTTCAGTTTATACTCAAAATGGAAATGCATTCAGTTATACAGGATGATCTAAAGTATATCTATGGTGGTCTGTGCTCCTTTAACACTTAATTTAGCAGCAGTATAGTTACTGTAATTTGGAAAGGCGATTTGCTGATGTTCCTTCAGAACCCTGTTTTGCTTCACAAGTCATTGAGTTAAAATTATGTTACATCAGATTTTTTTCATTTGTAATGTTTTTCTCTGAAAAATGTGAAGCGCTTATGAGTTTTAAAAATGCAAGATTTGGAAAAATTAAAGAGCTTTGTCAGGCAGTTTTTTTCCACTTATTTTCTTTAAATCTAGTTATTCCTTTTGTTTATCTTTGGTTTTCCACTGTGCGTCCCCCGTAACAAAGGATTGGTTTCAGCACCTTTCACCAGCTCGGTCATTCACTCACAGGAAATAAACTGGGAGACATTTAGAAAGTTTACGAGTAATACTGTAAAAATACTAATTGTTTAGTTGGGAACTCAACATACCATTAAGATATTAAACATACTAAAATAGTATTGTGTAACAAGGGTTAGTACTACACTGTGTTTTAATTAATTATAAACCAGTCTGAAGAATTGCTTACATATTTACATCAAGCAAACTTTAACTACCAAATCAATATCCCAACACACACACACACACACACACACACACACACACACACACACACACACACACCACGATAACAGGCGTTAAAATATACGCTTGAATTAAGTCAAAGCTCCTTTATTAAAGAAACAAAGCAAGCGATTTTTTTTATGACTAAACAATCCCTAAAGGAAGGTCAACCACATCTAATTGACATGTTTCCGATACTCCTTTTGAAAATATTTATAGCCAGGTCTAATAATTGCTGCTGATATTTAATCTGACATTACACTTAGTTACATAATAAACATTGATGGGGAAAAAGAAACAAAAGAAAACAAAATATAAAAATCTAAATGTCAAATTTCGAACATTAAGATCTAAAACTAAAGAACCAAGTTGTTTCCAGGACACGTCTTGGCTATTGTTCAGTACTGGGAATACTCCTTGCTCTCTAGTTTGGCAACGATTCGTTCCAGCTGTCTTTTTGCCTCACATTGTGGGAAGTTACTCATTTCATAGTACTGGGGTGCAATCTTCACCAGCCTGGAAAAGAGGAGAGGAGAACATGAATACATCTGGCAGCAGATCATCTGAAGTAAGAGCAAGTACAAAACATAACTGTTCGGAACAGACGGAACGCTCGGCCTGCGGTGTCTCACACACAGGTTAACAGAAAAAAGAAAACTTTGCACACGTACCACTCCGGTTTGATGTCTGTGCAGGTTCGGATGTAGTTTTTGGTGGTGAGCACAAATTCATTGTAGAGAACCCACTCGGGCTTGTGGTCCAGAACGGTAGACGGGTGCAGTTGAACCACTTGGTTGTCTTTGACCGTGAGGTAATGACCCGTGCGCTCCAAATGAGCCACCTGGGGGATTAAAATAAATAATATAATACATTTTAAAACGCATACAGGGATGTTACTCTACAAACATACGCGTTGTAAACCATTGTGAATGACGCCTTTGGATCAGCTTACCAAAAAAGGACCATTTCAACACTGGCTGTTGTGTGATTACCTGCATGAAGAAGCCGGTGCAGAGCGCTCTGCGGATGTTGGTGTAGTAATCTCTGCTAGTGAACTCTGTGCTACGGCGGGGCAGGTTGAAGCGGTCCATGATCCTCGACAGCTGCTGCCGCACGTTATCGGCGGACATCAGTGAGCGGTAGTTGACAAAGTTGTCGTAGCACCACTGGTTAGCCTCGTGGTCTGGAGAAAGTGTGACGGGAAGTCAGATATTTGTATATGAAGGCATTCCTCATTTTTCATCTTTGTCCAGATACAAGCGGAGTAATAGTGAGCAAGTGTGATGTAGAACCTCCAAAACCAGACATCTCAAATCCAGCATTTAAACTTGCATGAAATGCCAGTTTCTTTCCGGACGCTGAAACCCGCCTTTTTTTTTTTTTTAATCCATCCCAATTTTCCTTTTAGGCTTTCTAAGCAAGGCTTCAGACAAAAATAAAATTCAACTTTAAACCTACTTTGTTTGAAGGCGTGGTAGACGTTGAGCAGCGTCAAGTGGTCTCCGTCGATGTGAGCAAACCTCATCTTGGACTCGTCTGCTGCCTTCTTGGCCTCCGTGGGCCGGACAAAACACTGTGGGACTAAACAAGGTTGGTATGGGCCCCAACAAAGCCGCCCATGGGGATGAGTCAAATATTCAGAGAAAAATGGAGCAAAGCCTATGATGCTACGGCACTCGACACTGCGTTGGGACAGGGCAGGACCACAAGCTCTATCAAAGGGGGGGGCTGCAGTCTTTCCCAACTGTTTTGGCTATTAGCTCGTAGAGAGGGGGGTTCATTTAACCACATCTGTAAAACAAGAGTTTTCACACAACTACAAAATGTTAGGGACACCAGCAATGTTTGTACTTTTCAAGAAAGAAAGGCCTCTAAAAGAGCAGATACTTAAAACACTTTCACGACTACATAAGGTAACCGCACATATTTGATAATGGGTACAATTCACAATGTATTTAAATCAAAAAGGAACATTTTGATTAACACAATGAATGTGACAAACACCAAGTGGCGCCTGCCCTATCTAGTGAATAAAATACGTTGCTTGTCAATAAATATACTAGACTATCATATCCTTAAAAAAATACAACGTAAGTTTAAATATCAATTTAAAATTAAAGAACTGGATAACAATGTTAATGAATCTGTCCAGAGCAAAAGGCATCGCCTTCAAAAAGGGACCTTTTGTGGACAAAAGACGCTTTTCTGTGATGACAAAAGTGTTCATGGTAAATAAAAAAAAATGGCAAGCAGGTTTTGCTACTCTAATAATAGTGATTATCGTACACACGCTAATCCCTACACAGCACAATATAAGAAATATCAAAATCTTTGTTTTAAACTTTGGTCTGCACTGCACTCAGTTCAGCAATCCAATTTTTACCGCTTTCCCACATCTGGATGTAACTATGTAACTTTATGCTGTGCGATCTGTGTAGTTAACCACTGGTTTAAACTGTTGCTTCATATCTACTAAATCTGCAATCATTTTTTTCCCCCTGAAGTTCTTTTAAGGACATCCGTCGTCATACAACACTATTCAAGTATTAATAACAGCAGTCCGGCAATCACATTTTTCAAAACTCCCAGTGAGTATTATTGTGATTAACAGCAAGCGCCTTGGCCGAGAGGAGGCAAGGAGGATGACAGCCCAGTCCTGGGCATTACCTGACAGCATGGCAGTAATGGAAAGGATCTCGTTAGAGCAGTTAAACTCGCAGCTGGCAATGACCATCTTAGCCAGCTGAGGGTCCAAGGGGAACTCTGCCATCATGGAGCCCAGCTCGGTCAGGTCACCGTCATCATTGAGCGCTGCTAAGTAATTCAGAAGCTCAAGGGCTCTCATCAGTGTCTCGGGAGCTGCAGGAAGGGAGGAGGCCCATAGAAACAATGTCAGCGTTCTCCCAACGTGGAGATTAATAAAAACTAAATCAAGACCAACTCACCGGGTGGATCCATGAAGTCAAAGTGCACGAGGTCATCAATACCCAGCTTTTTTAGCTGCAGCACAACCGATCCCAAGTTAGACCGAAGAATCTCGGGGTATGTGTTATCCTTGGGTGGAGGTTGATAGTGTTAAAAAAAAATATTTTAACGTTACGAATGTGCACAACATGTATGTATTAATTCTAAGAACGAGCTGAACTAACTACGTGTTGGTTATTTTCCACCACTGAATTGTAAAAAGTGACAACAATGGGTTTGTAACTTTCAGTACCTGCATCTCGGTCTTGTAGGCCTTCTCTGTGTAGAGGCGGAAACATTTCCCTGGACGCGTTCTGCCGGCTCGTCCTGCCCTCTGCTGAGCAGAAGCTTTACTGATGGCCGTGACCAGCAAAGACTCAACTCGGATTCGGGGATTGTAAACCTTGACACACAATTTAAAGCACGTTTAGACAAAATTGTTGACCTGAGCAGTGGAGGGACCACAGAAAAGCATTCTGTATCTGCATTCAAATTAAGAATATTTAAGTATCATTTGAACGTTTATGTAGCACCACATTACAAAACAGGATTCAATGCACTAAAAACCCCAGTGAGGTCAGCCCACCTTTTGTTTAGCAAATCCTGGATCAATAACAAACACCACGCCATCAATTGTCAGAGAGGTCTCTGCAATGTTCGTCGAAACCACAACCTGTGAATGAAGGGAAAGGCTCGTAGATATTAATTATCAAATTCTGGGGTAGGAAGAAATGGACACATAATGCAAAGCCACCCATAGAGTACGATGCATGAATTTATCTGGTGCAATACATAATTCATTAAAATGCCTCTCGTTAAAATGTACCTTTCTTCCTATAGCACCATTGGGCTTCCTCGGAGGAGGCGGCTCAAAGATCCTTTGCTGCTGCTGTGGCGGTAATGTGGAATACAGTGGAATGATTTTGATGTCTCCGACATCAGGTCCAAGGTCATCTACCTCACGTTTGATCCGTTTACAGGCCTCATCAATTTCCTGAGGGGGAATTACAATTGAAATTTTTGAGTTAAGGGACAATAACAGCGTTTGTATAAAGACAATTGGACACATGGACCAGAGTAATGTGTCACAAATCCTACCTCTTGGCCAGTGAGAAAGAGAAGGCAGTCGCCTTCATCTTCCTCACACATGTGAATCTGGATGACGGTCCGGATCGCTGCCTCGAGGTAATCTCGCTCTGGTTCGGGAGTGTAGAAAATCTCTACAGGGTGGGTACGGCCTGGGATGGTCAGGAGAGGACAGTTGTCGAAATACACTTGGAACTTCCCAGCATCTAGAGTGGCACTCATGACGATCACCTGTGCATGATAGAAAAACGTTGCTGTCAATGTTGTGTTTACAACTATTTGATACATTTATAAATTTAAGGCTGAAAGGATAGATTAAGATTAGGGCCAACAACAACAACAGCTCCATACGGCTATTAGTCCCACCAGTAAAATAAAACAGACCGGAAATTTGACCAAATAAAGGGAGACCTACAAGAAACGGAGATCTACGAAGAAATTTGTCTTTGTATATTTTAATAGACTTCTGTGTGGAAGGACCGATCCGAACTGTTCAAAATCAAGCGCTCCAGAATCGGTACAGAGAGCTTCCTAGTCAGAGTTTTTCTATAATTAGAGACAAGAAATCAATGCAGACGTCAGAGGGAGACAATTAAATGATAGAGATGTACAGAGAGGGCAGCATTTATACAAGTCGGCGCACACAGTTCAAGTTTAGTTGGATAAGAGTTCTGTGGGACTTTCCATTATACGAGGTAATTTGGCGGAACTCCGCATAACTAATTAACTGATAAGCCTTTTCATCAAAAGGCAAAAAGTCAGATAGGAGGCAGTTCAGTTGTGTAGCTGTGCATCGTGTGCCCCAGATGACATGGGAACAGGTCCAATAGTGGTGCAGTTCACTTTCCTCTACAGATATCTTTGTTCTTATTTAGCCTAACTACCACACTCCCCTTATCTGATAAGAGTGTTCAATAGTTGTACAGCTTGTACTTTCAATTAAATGTACTATACAGAGTCTCTTAAAAAAAAAAAAAAGATTAAATGTCTGCGTCTACCCATTCATATTGTAGTGTAATGTAATTGGCACACTTGCTGGTTGGTTTATTGTGCTTCCCTTTGATATTTCTATTTCATTAAACTAGAAAATGCCTGAGGTAGCTCTTCATTAGTTACAGAAATTTGATTCATTTTAAGAAATGGGGATGTACAACAGTGATGTAAACCCTTGGGAAGTTATTCTACAGTGTTTCGGAGTCTAATAAAAAGGTGAGCGAGTACCTTCAGATCGCCTCTTTGACGCACCACCTCCTTCAGTACTCCCATTAGTATATCTGTGGCCAGAGTTCGTTCGTGGGCCTCGTCCAGAATGATCACACCATATCGCTCCAGCAACGGGTCGTTCATAGCCTCTCGTAGCAACATACCATCTGTCATGTACCTAAAGACATGCTTTGTTAGATTGAGATGCTCTGGATAAAACATGCTTTTTAAACTAAGACCAGGTGCTCTGTGCATGCTAAATAGCTCAATCCATTACTTAAGTATCGTCTTTGCAGAGCTGCAGTCCTCGAATCGAATGGAGTAGCCAACTTCCTGTCCAAGCATGACGTCCATTTCGTCGGCCACCCTTTGAGCAACGCTCATAGCCGCCACTCTCCTTGGCTGAGTACAGGCTACTGCCCGCTTAGGCCCAGGCAAGCCCCTCACCATGTCCACACACCACTGTGGGATCTAAAGATTGAAAAGTTGCAATAAATTTGCAGAAAGAATTTCAAAGGATATCACTGTGACAACCTACTGGTTAAGCTTGAAATTTTAAAAAAGCATTCATCAAGCACTGCAGGTACTTAGTGTCCGGCAGTTAAGGTACTCACGGACTCTTTGCATGACAGACCTGTGTTGTCTTTCCAGAGCCAGTTTCTCCGACAAGGACAAAGCTCTGATGACGTGTGATGATGTCGCCGAATCTTTCCTTGTACTCCCACACCGGGAGCTGTAACCTCTTCTTAAGAATCTCGTAGAAGCGCGGCGTGTGCGGCAGGTTGGTGAACGGGTTGATCTGCTGCTGCATAGCCAACTGCTTGATGGGTGCTAAGCACGGCAAGGGCACTGTGCTGTTCGACGGGACATTAGTGGGCTTCGGGTCTCTGTCCCGATCTCTGTCCCTTTCTCGATCCCTGGAGCGGTCCTCGCGGTCTCTGTCACGGTCTCTCCTGTACACATCGGGGCAGGGCAGATCAAGAAATACCACAATGCAACGGAAATCAAGAAGGGATACTGATTTGCTGCCTATACTGCTGTCAACATTAGAGGGTCGATATTAATGTGGTCCTGCTCACATCACATCAACAGCAGAAATTAGTCACTTTTAAGTTGTTCTAGATGAAACATGTTGATGTAGCAACACAATTTTAACAGTATCTTAGAAGCAGTTTCCAATAAAGTTAAGCAGTGAAGCTGCTTCACATAATGTAGGTAAAACGTTACAGTGAGTGAGTGAAATTGGTAAATGAGTCCCTTACTACAGGTAATAGTATGATAACGGTTAACTTAAGGTGTTTGCCCCGGGTGAGAAGAGACGACAAAGTTTGTGTTAGCAGATATGCTAACACATGACCGGTTTATTGGGAGGTCTCAAGATGATCCATTCTTACAGTAGATTACTATTCGAAGAAACAATTCGCATGGTTTTCAATTTGTAGCTAGGCTTAGGCCGCTAGTTAGCTGCGGTTTTTAGCAACACGCTAAGTGAGCGCTTACACACACACACACACACACACACACACACACACACACACACGTGCCTCGATGGTGATGGAAACGACTAATAGCAACGGCTAACAGCTAGCATAGCCCTCATTAGCCAGCCAACATGACGTTATTACACAACGCGATACGTTCACAATCATATATCTGAAGAACAGCAGATGTCCCATCGAGCGGCGGCTGAATAACAGAGCGAAAACAGGAACAACTGTGGTTATGTGGTCTCTTTTTCATCACACATCAAGTGTGGCTACTAGCCAAGTCAACTCCCATCGGCTAACAGTTAGCCGCTAGCCGGCTGGTTGAAGTGGACATGTTAACGGGGGAGCTTCACGTACCCTTCCGACCTCTTCTTGGTTGAGTAGTCTTCACCCAAATCAAGGCGATGTCTTTTGGACATATTTGGCAAATTGTTTGTTTATTTTAAATCTAGTAACGCTGACGCAATTATACTGGGTAAAATGGTACTTAGCTACCCAGGAGCTAACTTCTTCTTCTTCTCCTTTAAGCTTTAAAGAGTAGCTGCATCCTCCACATTGCACTACTGCCACCTTCTGGTGTCCGGGATGTCAGAAGATGCTGACCGAGCATCTTCTTCACCCACCACACTCCACTAAGCTCTTTACTCCTTCCTATCACACATATTTTTATTTTGCCCAAAAATAGATCAAAGCAGTAACAATTTGAAAATATTCAGCAAAATCCTGAAGATAATTTTGTCCTTTAATTGTTTTCCACTAGTTCGCACTTTCCCTCACGTTTGTCTCCCCTTCCTCCGTTCAACAATTTGGTTACAGAAATTTGTACGGTCGTGCAGCTGTTTCGAGGTGCTTAATTTGAAGGGAGAAGGGTTTCTAATCTGACTGAATTTTTGCGTTTGCAGAAAACGATAAAAAAAAGTCGACACATGCGTTTTAAATAACAAAAAACAGCTGTAGGCCTACTTTGCTCCACCCTCTGCAAACCACGCCCATCGCCACTTACGTAAGACCCTTACGCAAGTTTGCATCTTTCCCCAGTGAGACATTAAACAACATTAAACGGCGCATCATCAGCGGTAAAGTCGCAGTTTGTGTGTCCTCGCCATGCGTGTCGGGTAAGTGTCCTTTGCTCCAGCGGTCACGGAACCGCGACGTCTGCGCGTTGTGACCCATTAATTAACTTATTTTTCGACGGGGCAGAAACGTACTTCGACATATGTGGTTTTGTACGCGTCCTGTAACTTTTCTTTTCGCTGCAGTCCATAATAAAGAGTCTGTAGTTCTGTTGACTACAGTCATGCAATTGCGAAACCGGGTACATTGCACAGTATTAGTAAAACCGTGCTGTACATTTCTTTACTGGATTTTATTTGTTATTAGTATTTTTATTAGTGAAATATTGTTGAGCTTACTTTTTCACTAAACATTTACAGTGGAAGAAACTGCGTTAGGCTTTCACGTGTGCATAAACGTGCACATTTGCTGCACTTCTCTATTTGAATAATTCCCTTTTCTTTGTTGCATCACAACATTTGAGGAGGAAATTCCTAGTCGACTAACACTCATACGATTAAGTGGACTTTGGGTGAAAAGCTCTGTTAAACTGAATATATAAATACCACCTTCCATCCTGTTTTAACATCGACTTTCTCTTAAGTTTCTTGGAGAGAAAAAAAAGCCCATCACCATGAAAAAGAGTTTAAAAAGTCTCACTAAATAAATCAACCAATGCGTTTTTTCCAGGCTGTTTGTATTTCTACTTTAACACACTAATGCATTTGCACGTCTTTCAGCTCCACATTTCCGTTGGGATCAGCTCTGCTGGTTCTGCTGGCAGGCTGTCAACCGTGTGTCTCGGCTGACAGTGAGACTTTGGCTCCACCAGAGGTCTCTCAGTACAATGGTACTCTGTATGCAGCCTGCAAAATGAGACCCAGCACTTCCCTGGCTGATGGTCTGCCCAAAGTGTACGGTCAGGTGCTGTTAAAGCAAGATTATCCTCTAGGGAAACTCAATGCCCTTCTTCGGTTCAATGGCTTCCCCGCAGAGGGCGATCCGCAGCCCAGGGCGGTGCACATCCATCAGTACGGAGACCTGAGCCGGGGGTGTGCCTCCACTGGTGGCCACTACAATCCACACGGTGCACATCACCCCAACCACCCGGGGGACTTTGGGAACTTTGAGCCCCAGGAGGGAAAAATAAATGCAATGATAGAGTCTGAGGCGACGCTGTTTGGAGCGCTGTCTGTGATTGGAAGAGCAGTGGTGGTCCACGAAAAGATGGACGACTTGGGGAGCGGTGGAGACGCTGGGAGCCTGCTGCATGGAAACGCAGGCCGGAGGCTCGGCTGTTGCATTATTGGAATTGCCTCCCCAGAGCCCTGGAATATGCACTATAAGCTGTATAACAGGCGGCTGAGGAGAATTTAGTTTTACAGGGAATCGAATATACCACAAGTGAAATTAACCAAAAACGAGGATGAATCACTTAGACATACGTGGCCCTACAGTTTGTTCAATACTTGTGTTAAATGGGGTCAGATCAGTCTCAATGATCTCAAATCCACACCGAAGGATTTACAATTACATTTCAATGCACACATAAATAAATTACCATTTTATATTTGTTTTGTTTTGTGGATTAAATCAGCTTCTAACGTACTTTGTGATAACATACAAAACAAAGATGTATCAAAATTCAAGCTTTTCCATTATAAAATACGAAAAACGTAACCCACTCATGCATTTGTGTGTTAACATCGTCATTGCGTACGTGTTGGCGTGTTGACAGCGTTTAGCTTAAAGAACCTGCATTACATCTTTAAATTGAAGATTACCCGTGAGGGCTCATTTAGATCATATTTAATACACTTTCCAACAAACCAGTGGTTTGAAAATCTCTTTATTCAGAAATAAATCCAGCTTTCGTTCACATTTTTGCAAACACTGATTACGTATGGCTTCATGAACTTTCTAGCTGGTGAGTTTGTTGCACCACAAAAACAGGACAAAGACGATAGTGCTGGTTATATAGATCTTGTAGCTTAGTCGAACTGACATTCTTGTCTCCAAATATTTGCTAACAGAAGCCCGATATGGAAATAAATAAAAGCATGTGTTAAAGAAATTGCAATTGTCTTTAATCAACATCTAGAAACACTCATGCAGTATTTTATAGTTGTTTCCAAGTTAAAAACGTGTAAATATGTCAAAACTGAAAGTCTCAGTAAAATGTAGGACAATGCAGACAAGCATTGTTTGAAAAAGTAAAATAAAGCTGCTGCTTCACTTCAACTGTGTTAATATTAGAAGGATGAGCATTTGCTGACATGGCAAAAGCATCTGGTAGGTTTCTTCAGCGCGGTGGAGGACGTGTCAGCAGAGGTAGAAGCAACAGACATTGTTTCTTTACAGTCCACAGCAATGGTCCCTCATAATTAAGTGAATGTCTGTGTGAAACCTGAATTGGTGTCTACTTCAGTTACCGGTTTTAAAAATTACATCATTACGGTTTGGTTCAAATTAAATTAATCGGAGCAGCAAATTCCACGACAGGAAAACATTTTTTTGCTGTGGAAAAACTATTCCATTACTTTTATAGCAGAATATAAGTACAACAATCGCAAATGGTTTCAGACATTCTTTAGGCGTAAATTACATAACCAGTCCCTGACAGATGATGGGCTTATATTGTTTTAGGTTTGTCGTGACGAATGTATGTTAATTAAAAAAAGAAAAATCATGTGTGCCAATAATTGGTTTGGATAATACTTGTGATAAATATCTGTTGGCATCCGGTTTTAACACCGTCTGCCAATCGCAACAACTCAACAGGCAAAACCGACATTGATTTTCCCCCGATGCTGTGCAACAATTGACCTGACTAACACACAACATCTGTCCCATCTGGAAGCTGCTCCTCCTGGTTTGATTGGACGTCCTTCTGCTCTTCATCAGAACCTGCAGAGGCAACAATGTCCATTGTGCCGTTCACGTTGGCCTCTGTTAGAATAATCTCGGCTCCCCCCCCTTCATTGCAATCATCCGTCTGTTCCCCTCCTCCCCCGGCAGGCTGGGAGTCCTCTGAAGTTTGCTCTACGTGGCCCCGGTCCGATGGACGCTCTTTGGAGGACGAATCACTTGCACACTCCCCCTCTTCGGACCGGCGACTCGTTGGATCAGTTGCGGCCTGTGATTGGCCCCCGTCCCGAACCTCCTCGCCGTCCGGCGTTTCTGTTTGAGGGCGGACTGCCTCTTCCTCCGCCGACTGGTACGAGAGATCCGGCCGGCACGTCTCCTCGCTGGACGGTGACGGCGTCTCCTCGAGAAGCCTCCCTCGCCCACTCGACCCGGCTGGCGGGCCGCTCTCTTGGACCGGGACCCCTGGGGAGCTCTGCTGAACGACGACTATTTTTTCTGACAGTTCGTCACCTGTAAGGATGGAAGTTTGGAGAAAGAATATCTCATCGACACACGTAGACGTGTGGTAGACGGCGCAGAGAGAAGAAAAAGGTCCCATCCCATATTTACCGTCCTGCCCAAGACCCTCCCTCGTCTCAGCCTGCTGAGTATTCAGGACGATGGTGTCTTTTCCTCCTGTAACGACGGGAAATTATCCAAGGTAAGCCGTTATTAAAGTGTTAGAAATTCATGAATCTCTGTTGGATTGGATAAAAACAAGTAAATGTCAAGGGGGCAGAAAAGAAATGAAAGAAGTTTAAAGGTTAAAAAGTAGGTGGAGGAAAGGAGAGGAACATACTTCCAAATATTCCCAGAGACACATTATAAGTCAGGCCTCCAGGGAGCAAGAAGCAAAAAGGACAGAAGAGAGGAAAAGGAAAGCGAATTTTTGTTAACACAAAGTACAATACAAGCTTCAATGAAACTCCGTATGAGACAATAATCACCTGGCAGGCTCCATAATCCAGACATTTCTAGCGTTTTTAGTTTCTTCTCCAACTCTCCCACTCGATTTCCAAGAATCCTGGTAGGAAAGGAATATGAAGCAATTATATTTGCAGCGTTTTGTGTGGTACCCGAGTGATCAATACATACTAGTTAGAGCGCACGCAGCGAGAGGGAAGGATGAAAAGTGAGTACTTGTTGATTTGGCGTTGGTGCTGGATCACCATGTTCTTCTCATGGATGGTTTCCAGCAGAGCCGTGGCGAGCGACTTGAGGTCCGAAATGGACTGAGGAGTCACCGGCAAACTGCAGCTGTTTTCCTCAGACAGCAACAACTCCTTCACTGCACACAGATCATTGAAGCACAGACCCGACGTGCCGCCATTCGAATTAGTAACTCGTTGCATTTTACACAGCATTTTTGTGACATTGAAAATACTCAATTCAGTATGTTCGGTATGTATGTTTAAAAACAAACAAGAAATATCCCTCTGACCTTGTTTAGCGGAGAGCACCCCAGTCAGTGCACTGCTGTTGGGTTTCCCACAGAATTTAGAGGTTTTCCTGCAGTCCAGAGCACTCTAAAATCAGGCGAAGCAAAGCGCGGCACGTTTGTGGTGTTGAAATAAATATTTTACATTGCCAAAAAGTTACATTGCTATGTACACGGAAACAACTAAAAACTTAATTTCAATCAATTATTGAAGGATGATAAAAGAAATGAACCACCTTGTACTTCACCAGGTTTGCTTTGAGCAAGCTGACCTCTTCTTGAAGTTGACAGAACCGTTCATGCAAATACCTAAATGATTAAAGAGGTTGGACGGTCATCATTAAATTATCAGACCTCATCCTCAGTTCTCCTCACTTTAAAACTTTCTTTTTTTAATTATAGACTAATCACTGCAGATGCTCGAATATTTCAGGGCAGTGCCAGTAAAATGCCGTTTGACAAACCTGTTCTCCATGCAGAGCGCATCTACGTCCAACATGCGGATCTCATCGTTGCCGAGGATGTGGTTCATTTCCACGTTGAGTCGATGAGCCTTCTGCTGAAACACGTCCCGCTCTGCTCGTACGTCCTGAAGCTCGTCCGTGAGCGACTTTGCGCTTTGCTCCAAGACCTCGTTCTGCAGCAACGCAAAACACACGGTGTAAATACAGGAGTTATGATGTCATCTGCATCATAACTCCTCCCACTACTCCAGAACTCCTCCCACAACGGAGGCTCTGTTCCCGGGCTCCCCCGTTTTTTAATGCGAGTACTTCCTCCACCACTAATTACCTTTGAGTCTTAACGGTTTGAAATGAATTTGACAGGATGATGTTAACTATCGGGATGCTGTCTCAGTTTAAATCGGTTCTCACCTGCTCTCCGGCTCGTTCCAACTGCTTGACCAGATCCTCCCGTTCATGAGCGGGAAAGTGTCGGGTGCCGACCTCCTCGTCGCCCAGCCTCTGTTTGGTGATTGTCATTCGTAGAAGCTGTTGGGACGGAGAGAACGCAGCTTTACTATTTGTCATTTGTCCGCTTTATTTCTTTTGATGATGGAGTCGTACTACCAGACCACAAAAAAATATATATTATATATTCCAATATGTCGCTTAAACCTTTGGCATATAGCGCACAGTACGTCACGGTACCTTATTGTCCCCTTGAGCTTCCACCAGTCGTTGTTTCAGCTCCTTCACCTCGTCAGAAAGTTGACAGCTTTTCTCTCTAGAGTCTCTCAGCAACTGTGCTAAATTTACCTGAGGACATTAAGGTTGTGAGTGAGCGGGCGAAGAGCACAACAGTCACCTCGATATACGCGTCCTTCTTGTACGGATACGACTGTAACGTTGCTTTAACCAAAGGGAGCGATCAGTTAGCGATTAAACATTGTTGGTTTATCAAACTGTGTACAAAGCATCGTTACTCCACCTGGAGACATCTGGGTTTATTTTGTTTGACCATATTATGCATTTTTGTTAGCCAGTGATGTACAAAGAATATCTGAAGGATAAAATGTCTTACTTGATTCCTTTTCTCAGGAGGCAGTGAGGGATCTCCATCCTATTAGTCATTAAAACAAGTAAAATGTTGTTGTTTTTTAAAAACAGCATCAAAGGCAACGTAGCACAAATTCAACAGAATTCAACACATTCAATAATGAGAATACTAATGCACTAAATTAGCTTACTATGAGCTCCCTGTATTTCTTCTTAAGTCCTTGGTGTCGCTCACGTAGCTGGTTGGCCATCAGCTTGTACTGATCCCTCTCCTGCTGGCACGTGTCCAGCTCTTTGGACAGAATGAGGAGCGCTTCTTTTTTACTCTCCAACTTACGCTTACAAATCAGGAACTACAGAGAGAAAAAAAAAGATGAAGGCATTATACACCAGAGTTTTGAATAATACTTTTATTAATGAAGCAGTGCGAACCAATATGGAGCAGTTTATATCATAATAACCACATATTATTTTTTCATGTTAAAAACGGATGATAGAAAATCGTCCTTTTCAAGTCTGCAAATTGTCCTTGTGTCTACGTCAATTAACCGTAAGAGTGGTGTTTGAGAATCACTGATTAGAAAAACGGCTTATAATTCACAGTTTTATTTCATACTTACCAATATGTAACACAATATGACAGTGGTGCTAGTTATAATACAAGGACACATCTGCTTTTACTGCATTGTGGATGCCCGAAAATAAGATGGGACATGAAAGTGATCATAAAGTCATAAGCACTCATCTAGATGCGTCCAGGTAACCAGTCTGCTGCACACAGTCTCACAGTTTTACTGCTTTATCTTTGTGTGGCACTTCGACTCTGCAGGTAAAAGGAAGTCACCCCTACTTCCTCGTCTCAAGGCTGAGAGACACCAGCTGACATGTAATAATAATAATAATAATCCTCTTCAGGCCTCAGCTGTCCATTGGTGACGACATTTAAAAGACACACACGCCCCTCGCCAGAGTGCTTAGTTTGGTTGTGCGGAAACAACACATGAGAGGAGGTTAGAGAGTATATTTACATGCACGCTTCCCTCTGCGTCTTTCCGGTCTCACCTCGTTGACCAGCCCCTGCCAGTCGCTCTCGCTCCTCCGGGACGGATCCATGTCTCTGTGCACTGCGGGGACAAATATTAACGATGACGCGAGGGGAGTTTCACGCGGGCGTCACCGTGGCGTGATCAGGTTCAGAGACAATTCGCATCATCGAGACGGATTTAAGGGGATCAACGGACGGGAGCCGCATCGCTTCAGTCCGTCCTCGTCGTCAGAGGCGCGTCACGACGCATTCGATGACCCTCGTAAATTTGGGAACTTACTCCGGTGCGCTGTGTCTCCATCAGGGGACTCGCCTTTTTCAAAAATAATTATTCTTTTATGAAATGATCAAGTAGGAAAATATGAAGTTAGTCATTACATAGTGAATAAACAAGGGCCAAAATGTGATTTTACGTTTTTTAACTAAATAATTAACCGTAAGTCTAAAATGTAATGCATGGTAGTTCACGGTGAGCTGTCAGTGAGAAAAAAAGAAAAAAGCAGAATACAAAAATGCTATTCTAATTTGCTTGGTTTAAAAAAAATGGACTATTCAACGATTTTTTTACAACTCTGTTTTGTTTATTGAGGTGATTATTTTTTATCTATCTATTTATTTAATATTTCACACACATTGGCTTGTGCATTTTGTGGCTGAAGTATGTTACTTGATTTCAATGTATGTTTAATGCAAAACAATGAATTATTTTAAGTCATATTTAAAATGGAACAAAAGTTATATTTTATATATAATATTTTTCTAAATCAAAAGATTGGGGGACTCTTGTAGTTGATTTATTATTATTAATAATAATATTAATATTATCTATTGCCAAAACTGACTTTCATATGCAAACATTTAAAATAAATAAACACCACACAAACTGTAGCTGTACCTGTCTTTACCTGTGAATACATCTGAGGGTTAACTTTGCATACTAGAATACTATTGCCAGAAACATTTTTGTATGTCTTAATATATCAATACGTCAATTCATGTCAAATACAGTGGGCTTACAATTCCAGGATGTCCAACAGCATCCTGTTGTATTTTCACAATGCAAGCCAGCATGCTTTTCTGGGTATTCTTGACCCACAGTGAGCAAAAAGGTCAAAGTTCAAGGTGCGATGTAGAATGTGTCTCTCAATTGAATGCATAGTACAATACATGAAAAAGTTTGCAGGCACAATTGCAGAATTTATTAAAACGAAAATGCAATTGTGACTCAGCTTCCATTATTGGTTTGATTAGTGTCTTCCGTGCGAGCTTTGCACCACTTACTTTGTGACATCAGTGATTGGGCCGAGTCCGGAGGTTTCTTTGCCTCATTTCAGTGTGACTACACATTTCACTGTGAAGAGCAATGATCCTGTCTCATAGTGTGAACAAGAGTGAACAACAGGCTGAAACATTCAGCTATTTAAGTAAAGAAATTGCTGTCTTTGATGCCCGATGATGACAACCAGCAATTTCAAACATGCAGTCTGGCAACTTTGTCTTTAATTTATGGGCACATTTAACAGTCTGTGCATCCACTAAGAACGGAGGACACATATACTTTGATTGAGATTGTATGTTCTTTAATGCATTTACAAAAACTCATTCATACATAAGAATGTTAGTGTAGATATAGTTTATTGGAACATGCATATTATTGCTCGGAAGCACATGAGGATGAATAAGTGTGGGCAATCTTTTTTTTTTTTTTCTTCAAGATTCAGCTAACAAAATCACCATGTTTATGTTAGATCTTCTTAAGATTCTGGGACTGAGATGTCCGACAGTCTGTAGAGACCAATGCCTAATTGTTGTGTGAGGAAGAGTAAGCTGACACACTACTACTATTTATGTATAATACAGGAAACATATCAAAAAAACCTGAAAGAAAACACATTTGTGTCCTTGGACAACGTATAGCAATGCATAGGAATAAAGATTAAATTATTTGTGACACTAATTAGGCACCTTGTTAGTACAGTAGCTCGTTATATGCTATGCAGTTTGGCTCAAGCTCATTATATGTAGCGAATACATTCAGAAGAAACCCTCTATTCCATGCACATCCAAATCATGGAAGTTACTGGGGTGAGTGGCTTTAAAATTTCGACAGCTGCTCCAATTGTACAAAACAAATAATTTAAGAGCGTTTTAGCCCACTCCTCTACTTTTTTACAACCAAAGATTTCTGTAATGTTATCAAAACATACAATCCAACAACATCACACCCACTTGACAAGCAATTTTGCCAGTTAAGAGGAAGTGAGAACGTGAGGAGGGTTTTAGCTCTTTTTTTTTCTCCATTTAACACCAACCCTTATGCTATTTGTTGAGTGTACTACTGAGTGCAACACCATGAATATCTTCCAGAAATCTGAAAGTGTGGGAAATCATCTCAATTTCTAAATGATTACAGCATCTTGCCTGCCTCTATGACTGACGGCTCTTCACCTCGCCCTCAAGTGTGGCTTTAAACAGCGTTTTGACACCTTTAGTGCTCACTTTGAGGTGGCTTAAAAAAATCTGTATTTTGTTCTTTGTAGAGTAGTGACGAGCGTCAACCCATAGTCACTTTTGAATGAGCACCAACCTTACTTAGTATTTGAATTCTATCCAACACTTAATGGTTTCTATTAAAAGCTGTGTGGTCTGACATCGGCTTTTGTTTGCGTGAAAGAGTTACGATCAAAACCAACACCTCTTAAGACGATACGACGTATGCCATAACATTATATTCGTGCTTTTTTCACTTCAAATGGTTGCAATTTCTTTTTCTTTATAGCCTTCAGTTTATTTATTTGGACCTGTACCTTCATAATTCCCGGAAATGCCTATGAACTTGCCGAAGACGGTTTTCTTAAATAAAGATACGTCTACTTGCAGAAGGAAGACTCACTTGTAGCATAAACGCAAATATTGCTCTGAGTGCCAACTGATACTGCGAAAAATTATTATTTTGCTGGGCATTATAAGCTTAAATCAACAATAACATTCTCAAAAACCATCGATTTGCCCTTGAAGCTGGAGGAGAATATGAAATTCCTCCGGTCGGTGGTCACTGCTGTGAAGGACCGGGGCGACTGCACATAAATATCCTTGAACTTGTGGAACATTTTGGTCTCCACATCCCAGAGGTAGATTTGTGTGAAAGAATAATCACTGCCAAGAGCCAGGTAGTGCTTGTCTGTAAAGGTGAAAGGTTGGAGTATCATCGCTCCTCTGGAAGGTAGGGCCTGCACCTCAGTGAACTGCTTGTTGGTCCACTTGAGGACTTTGGAGTCACCGATGTAGCAAGTCATGGCCAGATACAACTCGTCCCCCAACCGGAAAGCTTTTACTGCCACCACGTCTGCCACATTTGGGATTTCACCGTGGAATACGAACTTCAGGGTGCTCTTGTTCCACAGGTAGATGACGGGGGACTGAGAGCGACAGGTCAAGATGAGATAGGATTTCCCGTCCAACTCAACAAACTCGGCATCTGTGTCACGAAACCACTCGTGCAGAAACTGGTAGGAGTAGAAACCAGTTGCATTGCGCTCTGGTTGGTCCTGCCACTTGTATAGAGTAGATAAACCGGCCTTGGAGCTGTCCACAATCACAAAGTACCACTCACGGTTTATTTGGAAAACCTCAATATCATTGGGCTTAGAGATGTTGAAGACCTCAATGGTCTGAAACTTAGTGAACTTGTTCTGCCGGCTGTCAAACTTGTAGATGTGGGAGCCACCAAAGAGCTGAGTAACGATTATCAAGACATGGTCGTCTATCAGAACCGACTTGCAGCCAACAACAGACTTTCCTGTGAGGATAAAAAAGATGAGTGGAAAAACAATACAGACAATTTAGTGAAAGTTCATCATTCATTTACAATAAAATGATCATTCACTTTAATAGTTTCCTAATAAACTATCTATCTATTAAATAACCACATATACATAAATATAATTTGTACATTTTTCAATGAATTACTGCTTTTTTACAGTAAACTGACAGTAGACTTTCAGTAGACTGAAAACTACAGTCAAACCTGTTATGTTGTCAAATTTTCGGAAATTCATTTCAATGTGATCCCACTCCATGACCACACAGCTGTTGGAGATGGGGGCAGCCATCGCAACGAAGATGTCCTCTTTAAAGGCAAAGATGTCCGCCGACATGGACTGAATGGGAATGGACTGATGGCGCACAAAGTCTGTGAGATGGAGACAATAACATTTAAAAATTAATTTAATATTAATAAAATCATTTCTTTCTTTATTATTAAATGTATTTCATATTTTATTTAGACATAGCATGCTTTATGTTATCATGTAGTTTTGTGGTTTATAGACACTTTTAAATGTTAAGTCAGTGTTATGCAATGATTTAATCTGTGTTCATGTCGGTTTACAATTGCCCTGCCTGACCACAGTGCATTGATTGTAATTGATTATTAAATAACCAGAGAAATTACAATTAAGATGATTAATGTGAAAATAACACTTTAAGCATTAAGAAAAACAGAAATATCAGGGGGGAAAAGCAGAAGTTATTCAGAATCATATCCAGAGTATCCATGCAAATCCTAATGACTTTGGGGATCCGCTGACTTTACCTACAGAAATATTGATTGTAACTAAACTACAAGCCATGTATCTCATAGGATGAATTTAAATAACTTTCGTGACTGACTTCACTTTCACTTCAAGTTATCATTGGGGCTATCATCAGCCTCAGCTTTGTTTTCTCTTTAGTGCGAATTAGCAAATGTTATCATGCACTCACTGAACTAAGAGGAACAGTATACGCATCATCAGCCTTTTAATTGCTGATGTAAGCATTTCTTTCAAAGCACTGGCGTTAAAATGCAGCTGTGGAAGTGTGTGTCCTTGGGTTTGTACCTACACAAGTGTTTTCATAGACGCTAGCAGAAGGAGCAAGCATGTTTGTTTTTGCAGTGTATGGTTGTTTCTTGTTGAATTATGTACCAGTTTTGTTGTTTTCGTTCTTTAAGTGTTTAATATTGCGTCTTTAGCTGCGCTTGTGGATGCTTCGCAGTGCCCTCAGCAATGCACTCGTCATTTTACCTGTGGAGATACACTCGCCCGGTGGAATAGGAAGGTCATTGAGCCGCTTGCCCTTCATGTCACTGGGGCCTGCGCAGAAGACATCTGATACTGTGGCATTTGTGTTTTTCAGCCACACCATCAGCCACTTGTTCTCACAAATGCACTGGAAAGAGTTGCCTCTCAGATCCCTAATGTGTATGACACGATGAAATCAGCCCGGGCACATTCTTTAACAACAAAAAATGTAACTTTGTATGGAGACGCCTGAGCGGCTCAAGACGTTGTGGGTAAAGTAAAAAACGTATATCTACTCCACGATAGACCCAATAATAAAGCTGCAGGATAACAACTTCGTATGGTTTGGCTGATAAAGAATTATAGAAGTCTTAGCTGACACTATGTGACAGTTTGATGCATACATTAATCATTTTATTTTAAGTTACACATTACAACAACGCAACATATGTGGCAGCATTTTTGCATCTTTGTAAGAAAAATATTTTATAAAAATGTTCTTATAAATAAATAATTATAAAGATAGCAACATATGAAAGGCAACCTGAAACTGTAATGCACATAAGAGGAGGACACAGACTGAACACACACATTTAAGCTTTCAACATCATTCATTGCAGCCAAACAGAAGACAAAACCTGAGTCAGCTTCACTTAAGAGGGCAGTATGGAAAAAGACAACACACACACACACACACACGCGCGCACACGCACACACACATACACACATACACACTGCTGACACCACAACTGCTTACTCACAGTTCCAGCAAGGAATCCAAGTCAAAAAACAGATTTCTTGGCAGAAACCTCATCTTGTTATTGGCAAGCGATCTAAATCAGAAACACAGTGTTACCAGAACAACGTGCATTGTTTTAATTTGTCAGTCACTCTAGTGAGACGTTATAGTGCTGCAGATGCTGCACGGTGATGAGAATGCCAGTAGACTTACAGATGAGTGAGATCTCGCAGGCCGCGAAAGGCATTTTTGCTGATCAATTCAATCTTGTTTCCTTCAATGAATCTGTTCAGAGGGGTAAATTAGATTAGAGGGTGGGGCCAGGTTTTTCAGTTCCCATTTTGAACATGCAGTTTTTATCAATTAATACTCACAAATATTCTAGATGTGGAAGGCCGGAGAACGCATCATCTTTGATTGTTGTCAAAGAATTTGCATTCAGAAGTCTGCGGAGGGCAAAAAAAAAACGGTCTACTTTTTCATTTGTGTGCACTACAATTAGCTTAAAGTGTCAATTGCTGACTTTGCTTTTACAAAATAGCACTTACAGCAGCTGCAGAGAAGGCATGAGTGAAAACATCCCTTCTGTAATTTCAGAAATAGATCCATTCACCACGCTCCTGTTTCAAGAAAACACATACAAAACAAAGTCTCAGTGAACGATCAGATCCAGACAGGCCAGCAGACGAGCCTTCAGGGACACACCTGGGCACCAAGCGATTTGTCCCCCTTGGACGCAGCATCGTGTTTACCTCGTGCTTTACTCAAGATGCACAAACCTCCAACACGGCGCGTTACTCACAGTGAGTTGATCTCGTTCGGTATAGTGCGTGGGATCTGCGACGTGCCGACGCAGATGATGGTCTCTTTGGTGCAGGAGCATCCTGAAGGACATTTGACGCTCCTTTTAGATTCGGCGTCTCCACAAGCACACAGAAGCGCAAAACCGGCCAGTAGCCACCGCCGCGTGGATGTCATGTTGCCTTCTCGGACATTAATATTGTACAACGAGGAGGTAGTTGGTGCAAGCAGCAGTAGTCAGCCTCGGCGTCATCCAATGCTGCACTAGTGGAAACTCCTGACACAGGCTGATACGGCTGCGGTAGCGTCCCTGAAGGCTGCCTCGGGATCGGTTGGTGGAGTGAGTGGTGTGGGGGGTGAGGGAGGGGGGATTGGCGTGGACAATTGTTTTCCTAAGCAGTGGTATATTAAAACTTTAAAGAGAGCAGATAATATAGATGCAGCTGAAGGTTGTTTCAGCACCATGGAGCGCATTATTACGCTTTAGAGGCAGACTTTATCACGTGATGCGTTATGCGTATACTGGATCACTTCGACTTCATTTGCACAGAAAGTCCCATGAAGAGGGCAATGCATCAACACGTAATCTAGATTGGAGGCAATACATGCATTAAGAAGGATTCAAATGTTGTCCTCTAAGTCAGTGGTCCCCAACCACCGGGCCGCGGACCGGTACCGGTCCATGGGCCGTTTGGTCCCGGGCCGCACCACGGAAAGCTTTTTTTTCTGAAAAATGTTTTATTTTGAAAATTGACCGGATTTCCTCGTAATTATGTGCGCTCGTCCTCTGACATATTCCCCACCCGTCACAAGGCGTTTTTCTTCACGTTTACACGGTAGTTTCGCCCAGGTTCCCCCGCCTCCTCCCCCGTCGGACCTTCTCGACCGGTCCGCGAAATATTGTCTGACATGAAAACGGTCCGTGAGGTAAAACAGGTTGGGGACCACTGCTCTAAGTGATACCTGCTGGTGTCCCAGCTCGTTTTATATGGGATAGACATAACCAAAGAGCTTTAGACTGGAGCAACAGCTGCACACACATGCAGTTACACGCTCCTACCGCTAGAGGGAAGCTGTCGTTTACCAACCCGCAGATCTGAAAATAATCCTGGTTAGTTAACTAAATTGAGAGTAATCCAATGGCTTGTCTGGAGTTTCCAGGAAGACGGTCTGAGTCAGAATTTTCCTTCTTTTTCTTTCAGTTTTTTCCCCCATCTTAATATTTGCTTTTAGTATCTGTACTATTCTAACTGCAAATTAGTGATACATAACATATAACATATGTAATGTAACATTCATTTCAATTCAATTTCAAAAGTACAACAATTACAAACCAATAAATAATAAATGTTTTGTATTGAATGATGTGAAAATAAATTCTGAAGACACAGTGGGATGCACTTTGTTTCACTAGATACTCTGGTTTTGACATCCACGAGGCCTTATCGGTAGGGATATGACACATATAACATTGCCTTTGAATGCCACATAGCACGATCATTCTTAGAAAGACCTTTTCACTGCACAATGGGGTCGTTAGTTGTTGCAGCAGGTCCTAACAAGGTGCTGACCTTTGCCGGACGACTAGTAGTTTATGAGCGCGAGTGAAACCAAATACCCATTGCCAGAAGGGGGCAACCGTACGTGCCTGCCATTGCTGGCATTGCTCATGAAAGCTCTGCGTCTAGCATTGCTGTTTTTAGGCTAGAGTATCCGTGAAACACTCGCGACACGTGCAAGCTGAAACCAGAAGACGCTACAGCGAGCCCTTTGCTATTTCTTTCTAGACAACCATCACTATAATATGCATTTTGCTCATGTTCTGGATGTCTGTGATACTTAATGAACTGGGTTTTGTGTCAGATGAAACAGGGCTACTTGGATGGAAACACGGCCCCTGATTCTTGGCCGTAGTTCTGAAGGTTTCGGGCTACATACAACACCTCCAGCTTGCTGGATATGTTTTATTCGGGACTATCACTGTTACTTATTTTTTATTACTGTATCAGTCCTCTAGCAACATTCAGATTGCAACCCGATCAGTCACACATCTCATCTGCTCCTCTATTTCAGAAACTTCAGATGGTTTCTATGACATTAATATTTCTCCAACAGGTGAAGGGAATATTCCTGAACATGTAAAGTCCGTCTAAAGCAAATTCACAGGTTCATTCTCTTACAACGTGTCAATCTTCAGATCTTCATCCGCTTAAGGCTTGCTCACTTTTATACCTTTAGTTATTTCCTGCATTGCTATTAATATTATTTAGGAGTTTATGCATTTAGGCCCACGCTTACTGTCACACTCATACAAATACACTGATACAAATACTGGATATCTGATTTATTTCCATTAATATATAAACACTGTGTTTTGTGAACACATGTTATTAAGCAAAAGATCAACAATGAAATGAACAATGCAGATTTAGTTCAAAGTAGATACCTTCCTTTAAAAATGTTTTTTTATTGCTGATATCAAATATCATATTTGATATCATTATCATTCATTATCATTATGATGAACCAGTGTTTCATTATATAAACGAATACAAATGGAATAAAGCAAAAAGCAAACAAACTAAACAGAAAATAGAATTTATAAATATGAAACATTTTTTGCATACAATTAAAATACAGTATAAAGAAGTAAATAATAATAAGACCATGGGTTTAGTGTGTGGGCATTCTGGGATTTAATCATTATTATTGCACCAATACCATTTGGTTTGTTATACTAACAAACCAAATGGTACTCAGACTCAATGGTAGGTGCAGTAACAGTTCACTTGTATTTCTGCAGTAGATTAAAGTTTGTATTTGTAGGAATGGGTTGGCCTTTAAATATGTGATGTTTAATAATTAATAAAATTCATTTAATCTTGCAACAGTAATTCAGTGAAAAGGACCGAAACACTCACAGTGATTATCTAACCTCCATAAGTGTATTGTCATTGTCCGGTTTAGGGTAACGCTCTAATCCCTTACATCCAGTAAACCAGCTCACACATGACACTTTCAAATCCGAAAACGACCTTTTACCCTTTGAACCATGCGACCTTTGAGGGTCAGGAGGGGAGACCTGGAGAAGTGCGCTGTCTGGCTGCTGGTGACTGCTTCACAGCAGGTGGTCAAGCTCTCAAACCTCTCCGGTTCCCACTCTGAAGCTGCAGAAGCTCCAGAAGGCCCAGCAGTCGATATCACAGAGTCACCAACACTTCTCGTTGGCCTCGTCCTGCAGAACACAAACGTATCAAACTAGGATTATGAATATGAATATAACAAGTCTGTGTTCACAGTATATTCAAAATAATTATAATAATCAAAAGCGAGCCATCATAATACAAATTGAGTTTGTATTGACAGTTTTGACAAGACACTTTTCAGATTTCACACATTATTGTCTACACATTTAGATACAGTATATTTCAGCTTATTCCAAATCCTTATTGAAGCTGTATGATGTCTTAAGGCTATTACATTCCAAAAAATGGAAATATTATGAACATTTAGAGTATCCACAGACCGTAGCTAGTTTTTCACTTCTTTAAAAACAAAAAAAATAGACATCTTTTGTAATTTTTGTGATCATATGAACTATTTAAACTCTAAAGCATTATACAAACATAGTTTCTGAGAGACTGGGTTGCATCTTCCATCGAGGATGATACCGTTTCTATTTCGTTATCAATCACAGAGGCAAAGATGTCTGTGCCCACAGTTTCTCAAACATTTTGAAGCAGCCCGTATTGACCCACGCACGCCCTGATCGGCGGATAAACAGCTGCCTGACCGACGCTCGCCAACTCTGGAAATCTGTCACTGTAAAATCAACACTTGTTAACGCCGGAAGATTTGCTGTGTTCAAACCAATCCTTCACACTCAACCGGTTATTCTTAGCGCAGGTAAATGTTATGTGTTCTGTCACAACACGTGATGTGTTTCAGGGTGGAAGCGAGGATTGAAATGGTCTACACGCGGAGCGTTCGTGGCGTTGATAAATGGCGCCCATGATTTAACACCTGCTGTTTTAATGTCGCCTCTGTAAGAAACTGATCTCGACATGCTTGCGTGACTGAGTGGCGTCCCCATTTTAAATAGCTGCCTAAATTTATCAGCTTTGTAGAGGTCAGTTCAACCTGCATGTGTGTGTCCATGTTTTGGAATAAGTGAAAATCAAATCTTCTCACTTGGAGGAAATACTGTATTTATTATAACGTGAGATTCATTATGAAAGGATATCCACTTACATTATCTATAAAACATGCTGTTGTACAATAAGTACAGCACATGTTGTTTGTGGAATTACAATTTATTTGAATTAGCTTTTTCTACTGTCCATATTAAGTAAGAAGAGTAACGGTAAACTGAATAAAAGATAATGGTAACAAAACACCTGTGTCATTAATTGTGTGATTTGTTATAGTGACACGTAAGCTTGTGTCCTCCTTTTGTGACCTTTAGTCACAGTAGTTAGTAGTTAATGCTCTTTGTGTTTGCAAGGCAGTAGAGTCACACATATAAGTCATGACAGACAAACTAGCAATATAGTTATACAGTTAGTTAGCAATACTGAACATAAATACCATTTTAGAATTACAAGCTTATTGTACAAAAATGCCCAACATGACACTACCTTTTCCGAGTGAGTTGGTATATTGGTATTATTGACAATATTTAAGAAACATATTACTGCTGTAACTAGTTTTAACTATACATTATATATGAGAATCTGTGAGTTGAGCCCCTAAGGGTCTCAGGGTGCATCTGAGAGGTTGAGGGATGATTGATGGGAGAAAAAAGAACAAAAAAGATGCACTGCACACTTCTTATAACTTTTCTTTAATCTTTGCATTTTTTATGAAATACTGGATCATTTCTTCAATGAGTCTACATTACATTACAGGTCATCTAGCTGACGCTTTTATCCAAAGTGACTTACATTACACTTTAAACCCATGGCTTTACATTTTGCCCAGGGAGCAATTAGGGGTTAGGTGTCTTGCTCAGGGACACTTCGACTTGAGACATGGGGCAGCCAGGACTTGAACCACCATTATTACTATCAACAATACGCAGGGTAAAAGTGGTATTTGGGGGTGACAAAGGCTGCACAGTGGTGGCCTTTGTCCTTGATATTGCTGTCAGTGTACCCTCCACACGGAGCAACTGTTGGCCTGACCCCTCCCTGCTGCATACCACCCATCTGGGGCCCGGTCCAGAAACAACACTTCTGTCTTCGACACTTAGAAATACCTCTAATGAATAGATCATTACTGAGCAAAATTACATTATTCAACCCTGTCCACAATAGCGGCATTAATCATTATCGAACAATCGGTCGTTAACTGACTTTTGGCCGTTAATCCCTCAGGACTCAGTGGTGGGAGGGGCGAAAACGTTCTCGACAGATTAGACACGACTCTCGAACTGCATTTACACATGACTGGATGAACTTGTAGTAAATTCTTTTAGCTGACTGGCACCAGCTGGCGGGGAATATTTTTCTACATCGAGACAAGGCAGCTGTTTGAGGGAGAAGGATCAGCACTGGTGGCATTCTCCGCTTTACAAATATTATTAGTGACAATATTAAGTAGTTTGGTGCATTTTAAAATGGAGTGTTTATTCCTGCGTCCTTTGTACGCCTTAAAATCAGTGGCTCGCAATACAGTAACGATTTGACCTCTGTATCACCGCCCATACGTCCTTGGCCCCATGTAGGAGAACAGGAGGGGAATGTGAGTCAGCAGCTAAAGATCCGTAAAATGCACACTTGATGACAGAAATCAACTGGGGGCAGTTTCACAGTGACATGTTATTTCCCCAATAGTGCATTGCAAAATTAATAATACAAGGCATCGCAAGGATTTACATACAACAAACTTTCCACTTTCATTTGTATCTATATTTTGAAGATTTCTATGTAATACATTCTTCAAAACATGGTGACAATTTAATTTGTTTATGGCTGTTTACAGTATTTTCTGTTGTATTTAAAGACAACAAGGGGCATTCAAAACTCTCTCGGTACAAGCCTGAGTAAGTATTTTGAAGATTATTATTTTAGGGGGAAATGTGTGTAAATTCGCACATTTCTGGTACACCAATCCCTCATCTAAAAGGAAAAAAACGTCTTAAAGTTTCAGGACGATGTATAATAACAAAATGTTTTATATTCACCCTGTTTTGTGCCGCAAACTCGTGGTAGTTTCCATTGTCTCGGAATAATTACTTAAGCAATTCAGAGAACCTCGCGGAGGGGAGCTGTTCATCCGTGAAAGGTGCTGAATCTTGGTACTTTTTGGAGGTTGGTTTCACGAGTTAAAGTTCTCCTTCGGACTCCCCACCTATCGCTCTCTCCCTCCCTCTCTCTCCCCCCCCTCTCCCTCTCTCTCTCTCTCTCTCTCTCCCTCTCTCTCCCCCCACCTACCCTCGGGCTCTCCGTCCTCCCCGTCCCACCAGCCTGCGCACAGTTTCCGTCGTGTGTCGGGACACCATCGTAAACGAGGACCACCACCTGACGGGGGAGGGGGGGGGGGGGGAGCAGACTGGACTAAATGGAAGCGGCGGAGGAGACTCTCACTTGCCCAGCTTTCACGTTACTTCACAGGAAGCTGCTCCCGGAGGACACGCGGAAGGACGAGGCGCACGGCGAGGACCGCGGATCCAACTATGTGGACCTGGACATGAAACCCAACGGCGCAAAAACGGCGAAAGTGACTTTCCCCGGCGCGGGGAACCAGCCGCCGGTTATCAAATGCAACGCGTCCGAGCCGGGAGACTGCGGCGAGGAGGGTTCAGTCCCCGCGGGGGGGGATCGTCCCGAAGAGCAGTTAGAGGACACGCGGGGCGGCTCCCCCGGGCCGGTTTCGGGAGAGCCGCCTTTGGAAACTCCGACCAAACTTCCCAACGCCGGTGGCGGCGACTCGGACGACGAGGAGCAGCGCCGGGCGGAGCTCGACCGCGGGGGACGCGCGCGCAGCGGGGACGGCGAGCTCCGGTACACCGACATGTATCTGAACAGCAGGGCGGAATCGGACGACGGTGCCAGTGCCGCGACCTCCGACCACTGCGGCTCCGACGCCGCCGCGGAGGACGAGTCCCACTACATCACGACGCACGAAATCCAGTTGACCGAGCTCGACCACGACGTGGATTACGAAGTGGGCCGCGGGACCGGTTGGGATTTTGAAGACGACAACCTGGTTTTTTCCTTTGTGGATTACGCTTCTTTTGAGAGCAACGAAACGCAGGGGAGGACTTTGATACTGAGGGGAAGGGGCCAGGCGAAAGTGCGCGCGAATCCTGGCGGAGAGGTCGTCACCACCGAGCTGGAGGATAGTGATCTTTGCGACTCGGACAAATGCGCCAGCTCAGACGAAAGCCTGTGCAAAAACCACCGAGGAGACACTAACGCGGGGAAGATTCACGTGTCGATAAAGACGTCCTCCAGAGCGGTGAACAACGCCATCAGTACCTCCGACAACAGCGCACGTGGGTACACGAAACACTTTGGAGACGGGAGCCATTTCTCCTTTGTGAGCTCTGGCCCCAGGGTGGGGCCCCTCGGCGACAGAGCACAATATTTCATCCCCGCTCCGGGCCGTCAGCACCTTGCATCCAAACTGAGACGGAAGGATATTAATGAGTATTCCAGCGGAGCGTCCAGCTCCATCAGCGAGCTGGACGACGCTGACAAAGAGGTGCGTAATTTGACCGCCAAGTCTTTCCGGAGCCTGGGGTGTCCATACTTCGATGCTATTAATCTCAGCACCTCCAGTGAGTCTTCCATGTCGGAATATGGAATGAATAACTGGTCGGCTTATGTGGACTTGAAATATGGAAACATATCTCAGGGTAGAGAGGGGAGTGTAATTGAGACGTCAAGCTCAACTTTGGAAATGAATAGGACTGTGGGTGGCAGGAGGCCCGGTAAGTCAGTCACCGGTATGAAAGCTCCACAAACCAAAATGTACGCGTTGAACAAGAGAGCAACTTCTCAACAATCATCATCTACCAAAAAGATACAACTCAACGATCCCGATCAGCCGAAGCAGCGGGGAGTCACGTTGAATTTCCGGTGTAACGTTGAAGCGCCCGAAGGCGCCAGACTTCCCAAATGCTCCAAGAAAGCACGACCCGATGAGCTAACTGGGACTGTCTCGGCCGGGTCAGGGTGTGAGATGCGATATCTCTCCTCAGATTGCACGGGGGGTACGCACCAAAGAGCAGTTTTTGCATCAAGTCTTTTAAAAAATGTGATTTCCAAAAAGATGCAGTTTGAACAGGAGCGTAAAATGGAGAGGGGCGAGAAGTGTGACGCCTACCCAGCATTGTCCTCGGGTTTTCAATGTAAAGATTATGACGGAGTGAAAGATAGGGGGCAAGGAATGGGCCTTCAGAGACAGACGTCAGAATCAGGCTCAGGTTTTACCGTTAACTCTGCTGATGATGATCGATATCTGGAGGGCAGCAGAGCCAGCTCCTGTGAGCTCGTAGAGGAGCATAACATCTCCAAAGCACCAGATGATCTAGGAAAGGGGGAACAGAAGCCTCCAAAATCTTCTCTCAGCCACAGCCAAAATAGTGCGTTTAATTCCCTGAAGGAGGAAGAGCCAAAACCCATATCTTTAACCGCCACACAAACAAAACAAAAGGCATTAGACACAAGCAGCATGCTGACAAAACTGCTGTTTGTCCCGAGCTGCCAGCTCCTTTCGAAAGAGAAGACCTGTCGAGAAGACGTTCCAATCCGTGCAACAGTCACAGGTGCACCTGCCTTAAAAACAGGCAACAATGGAAACACAGTCAAAGAGGAGAATGCGGAAGGGGGTAAACCCCCTGGGATAAAAATATGCCTGCGGAGTGTGAAGGAAAACAAAGGCTGCACACTGAATATTGCCAACCTGTTAACCCCTAAAATAAGTTTAAACACCGGGAACACATTCAAGGTAGCAGATGATGCCAAATGCCACGCTTCAGATAAAATCCCAAACTTCACTGTTAGAGACATCAGAGACACCAAATGCAAGTTTCAAACACCAATATATCAAGTCAGAGATGTCCGTAAATTGGTAAAAAGTTCGTACCGATTTGTTTCCCTGGATAACAGCGAGGGTAAATGTTCCACAGCAGCTGAAAAACTGGAGGTGACAAAGGCGCCGACGAAGCATGTTCTACCGTCTCCTATTGTGATTAAGTGTCACTCTGTAAAAACAAATGTTAAACAACAGCCGCCCGAGGCAGCCGCCTCATCTGAAACCGCTCAAAGTGAAAACACGCCATCTTACTGCACAGCCAGCAGGGTGCCGCTTGTTGCGTCGAAGCAGCAGCACCATGACCAGTCAGATGTTCAGCCAAATATTGAAGCCAAATTAACCAAACAGAGGCAGGAAAGGTTTGCATGTGAGACTTCTGAGAGGAGAAATGAGCCCAAAATACCGAAACAGGCTGCTTTAGAGAAGCTTAAAGCTGCGGTCAAAACAATGGAGCAGCTTTATGTTTTTGACAGAAACGAATGGAAGCGTAAAAGCCAAGCTCCGCAGCCAATCACAGACAGCCACGTGTTATCGCTTATCGCCAGGGAGGAGCAGGGAGCCGAGGAGCTGGAGACAACAATCACCGACCGGTCTCCTCAGCCACAGGATGCTAAAGGAGCTCTGAATATTATACGCGTCCCGTACGACGACGACGCGTTTCAAACGCAATCACAGCAGAGTAAAACGTTTAGTAACAAACGCGTGCTTCATTTTGGCTCCGTTAGTGATCCTATTGCCCAAAACGCCTCGCTGCTAACATCATCGACTATGAAAAGCTCCAGGACACCCGTAGCTCCACTGTCGGTGAAAATAGCGCCTCCGAAAGAAAGCCAGGTGGAGCAGGGGAAGGTCAAAATGATTCCCACTAATCCCACTTTTGCACAGGCCTGCTCAGACTCTGGGAACTACTTAACCATACCGGGGTATACGAATGAAGTCAAACTGCTTAATCGAGATCTCGTTTCCAGGCAGGTGAGTTCAAATGTTAGCGAAATCCAAGCAGTTGACAGGATGACGCCTGAGCAGAAAAGGTCTCCGTTAATCACGGAGTACCCAGCTTCAAGCGTCTACCCTCAGACACAGCAACAGGTGTTGTGTTTCTCTCCATCAGTCCCCAATGTGTCACCTACACCTTCTAGCGGGGAGGCCGCCCCACAAACACAGCGCAAGATGCTTTTAGATCCCACCACAGGACACTATTACCTGGTGGACACTCCTATCCAGCCAACCAAAAAGAGACTATTTGACCCTGAGACAGGCCAGTATGTGGATGTACCTATGTCCGGTTCTCACGTGGCACCTGTCACCCCCGTCCCTCTCTCGTTGTCCTCCCTGGCCATGAGCCCAGCAGCGTACGCCCCCACTTACTTGATCTACCCGGGCTTCATCCCCTCACCCACTCTGCCGGCCCAGGCGGTGTTGTGTCATTCGCCGTGTCACTCCGAGGGTGCAGAAAAGGTCAAAAGGGCCAGAAGTCCTAAGCTGGACGCCAGTGCAACAGGTGCAGAGAGTGCGTATTACAGTGCGACAGGTGAGGCGACACGAGGGCCAATGCAGCTTCCTGTCAGCTTGGGACATGTGAGCGCCAGAGGAGGGGCAGCGAGCTCTGACAGGAAGCCGGTCATCAGCATCACAACGCAACAAGGGCCAAGGATCATCGCACCGCCTTCTTTCGATGGCACAACAATGAGCTTCGTGGTGGAGCACCGGTGACCAAGGAAACACCTCATTGTGCATGTAAGTCAGCGCATCTCCCCATCACTCCTACAACTCTTTTTCTTTGTGTCTGAGTATAAATGTGTTTTCATTTATTTACCATTCCAATGTATTTGATTGAATCCAGATCAAATATGTAAAACAATGTTCTTTTGACACGTTGCATAAAGCTCAGTATCAACTTTATTGAATTCATTAAAACTTAAGGGGAGTAATTTGACATCAACATCATACTAAACTGGAGTAAAGTGTGCAGAATTAATGTTTTGTTCATTCAAATCGAAATATAATAATTATTGGTGGAGCTTTAATCACAAGTGAAGGATCCTCAACAGTGCCACACGTTGCTTTCAATGCTTTATTTAATATTAGGTCAACAGGAGAAAATGCACTTGATTACATTCTTTCAGGGAACAGCAGCGCAGAAAACCACCCAGCATGACAGAGTTAGGGTGGACATAGATGACAAAAGTTCCCGAGTAACACAAGCTCCATTCATTGGGTGGTCCAGTCAGAGAGACTGAAGGGAGATGACACAGAGAATGAATTATCTCTTTCCTTACCCTCCCCTCGGGATACTTCAGAGTTTACCGACGCTACCACCAGCAGTGCAACACTCACATTGTCATGTCAACGTGTGCAGAGGTCCCGATGTACGTCGTATGTTTTTCTTGGGTTGTAAATGTTAGAGCTGCAGTCCAGCCGCGCTGCACGGGCAGAAGCATGTCAGTGTTAATAGACATGCAATAGCTCCATGACAGGTAACATGACTCCGCTGGGCATGCTGGATTTTTTAGGCCTCGCTCCGCAAGTCGGTTGAGTTCCCTTTTCTCCACATTACACATCGTCGGGCTATTTTGATAGCTTGAGACGAGTTTGTTTACATGGTTTATTCTTAGGGCGGGAAAGTGTCACAGGAAAGAATTCCAGTCAGAAAAACCTTACAACCAGTTATTCTTATTCAGTGTCAGAAATGCTTTAGAGTTCATTAATGTCTCTGGTTCTGGTTTGTTGCATTTCAATGGAAATTCCCCCCTTGCTTAATTGGTTTGAACAATCCTTCTTGAATTGTTGCATTATGAAAGTACAAAGAAAAAGGCTAAATATAGCTTAAATGTTCAGTTCACACAAATAATTAAAGACAAACGTTTTAACTGATTACGCTGACTGTTCAATTTGCATAATTCCTGTGAAGCACAGACAGGTCCGTTGATTATATCGGCAGAGAAACTGTTTCTCACACGACAGCTTGCAATAAGTAAAGTGAGTAAATAATAAATGAATAAATAATGCAATTCAATTGAACTTGAAATTAGCATAAATTTTAGTGTGAGATCACAAAACCCAAAACAATGTGTGCACCGTGGTCAAGCTCAAGTCTAAGCTGGTTTAAAATGCATGTGCTCTAGCTTGACCTTTAGCTGCAGTGTGTCGACCACAGACTGGGACGTGAACCCTAGCTGGGATTTGGGCTCGCTGCAAGCTTGTTAGCCGGCGATGCGTACCAGCATTTGCACATCCAAGCTAGCTTCAGCATGTACCACATCAAAACAGCAACTCATTTAGCTGTCAAATATAGGCAAAATAAATGAAAGGGTAACATTATGTTTAAATATCCATTCACTAGTATTCTGCATGCATAGTGCAGCTGAAACATCAAGGTTGATGTAAAAAACATTTTAAATGTCATTAATTAGTGACTTTATATAGAAATGTACACGATTATCAAATACATGTACTTTTCCCAAAAATAAAAACACATTAAGTCGTTTTATTAAGAAGTGCAGTGGAGAGAGTGAATCAATCCTGTAGACAAAGGGCCCAGAATCATAAGAAAACACATTGTATTGAGAGGTTACACAACATTAGTCTGAAGTGTTAATATGTTGTTTGGCTATTGTTTGACTCTAGGTTGTATTAGATGACAGCATAATTAAGGCAGCAATAAATAATAAATGAGAGTAAATAAATCAATGAATAATGTTCTCCTGCCTCCTAATTTGCTACCTAGTAGACATTTCTGAGAACGTTTGACAGGAGACAACTTTGTTTAATGCATCGAGTTGAAGATTATCACATAAATTAGGTTCAACTTCATAAAAAGTAATGAATTACTACAACATTACAGTAATTCCATATGTGTGTCCTGCTGTTGAATGCTGTAGCCCCCCCCCCAAAAAAAGAATATCAACTAAATAAAAAGTGTATCATTCACTCAAATAGACTAGTCACAGTCCATTCCTAGCTAATGTATCAGAGCAATAATACAACTGCATGAGCGGATACATATCAGCTTGGTGCGTGTCCGGCAGGGGCCTAGCATGGGGTTGGGTAGTGGTGTGAAGAGGAACGCCGGGTGTGTGTGTGTGTTTGTAACGTGTGGTGGTGGAAGGCGTGTGTGCTCCGGGGGGGACGTGGGACATGGCTTGGATAGTGATGCAGGAGGAAAAGGTCAGGCAACGTAAAGTATTTGTTGTGCTGATGCAGAGGACAGCTGCTCGGAGAGATCAGATGCAGGCTGCAGCTCCAGCTTGGAGGCGAGTCTTTAGGGCTGAGACGGGGTCAACTTTTTATAGCCCCCCTCCCCCTCTGCTTTTTCCTAAACGGGGAGAAGGAGGCGGATAGCGCAGCTGACCTCTACTCGTCATATGTAAACAAATCGAGCGATGTTCCCTCGGCAGTGATTCGGCTGAATCTGGTCCGCTGGTTCTGAACCAGAAGCTACAGTCAGAAAAGTTCCCACTACAGAGGCTTGTGTCCAAAGCTATTGAAATGTGACTCAAGCTTTGGGACAACGATTTCTATCCTAACGTGGGCTGAAACTAAATCGTGTTTTCTCCTCATTTATCACATCTTATTTTCACAGTGTAACTTTTTATGTCTTCTTTTCTGTCTAGACATCTCCACCAAAGAACGTGGCTTCATTCACCCCTCTTGCCGTTTTCAACCCCCCCCCCCACCCGTGATCTACTCCCCACGACAAAGTTCCACCACCAACAATTTGATCCCCTCTTGTTTAAGACCTTACTGTAATATGGATGCATTGCAGCACTTTGTAGGGTAAACGCTTTGAGCCACACTCTCTGGCTAATGCTTTGCCATGTTGCTATACGAATCTGCTTTGTAATACTTTCCAGTCACCTGCTGTTTAGAACTTTTGAAATTTGGTTTTGGTCCCTGCAATATGTCTATTCAAAAGGAAACAAGGCAGGGAATTGAGTTTTATTAGCCGCTCCACAAATGTATTATTATCAATCCAATGTTACCGTTTCTTTAAAGTGAGACTTTGTAACTTTTGTGCTGATGAAAAACTGATGATGTCACGATAAACATTTCAATGGTTTTACCACGAAGCCAAAAAATTTGCTGCCAATTTATCCCAATGAGGTAGTTCAACCAAAAACATGCCAAAATCTCCCAAGTGTGTCATGCATAATCGTGTTGTTACGGGTTTGAAGTCTCAGTTGCAGAACTGACTGCACAAAATTGTGCCCAAAAGGTTGACTGGTCCTGATGCAGATGTAAGAAGGGCGGAGGGGAGGGGGGCGGAGCTTCTGTGGTCACAGATGCTTAAACTGTACGAGAAGAGTTTCAGGAGGCCATTAGAACGACTATTAGTAAGCCTCAAAGAGATGCTGCCAACTGTCAGATGGCGCTGGAGGCCGAGGCAAGGCTCAGCTCAGGCTGCACAGTGCTCAAATATGAAGGGAAAACGTATACCATGGAACTGGAAAGACAACTCCAACTTCCAGGAGAAAAACCGGGCAGAATCCATCCTCGTTGTGGAACATTGGACTTGCTCTCTACCATTGCAGAAACACAGGGTCTGCCCCTCTAGTCTATTGATGTTGTGTGGATTTGGAGAAGCCCGCTGGCCATTTCCACTGGGATGTCAGGCGTCCTGCATGTTGGCCTCAAGATTGCATCTCAAGGAGTAAGTGGTTCTGCTGGCTTTATCGGACCATGACTTGGGAGCTCGCACTGGGATGGTTTGTTTGGGGGGGAAAGGGTTAGCACTTTTAAATTGGAGACCATGTTTCTCAACTGGAAAATGGTGGTTATTGCCCAAATTGAAGTATATTGGAATCCTTCAAATCAGTGAAAATACATAGTATCAGATTGTTGTGGGGAAGAGATTGCTGTAAAACAATTATCAAAACACAAATGCATCTGCCATTCTCCTGTAGTTGATGCTTGTGGCCGTAGGGGTCATTGTTCTTCAAAAGTTACACAGTCTTGCCTTATTTCACTCAATAAGATCATTACTTAAAGTGATTACAATCTACAATATTTCATACTGTTTCTGGAAGACAGGGACCATTTGTCTGCACTGATCATATAAATAAATGCAGATTAAGGGGTAATTTTGAATCGCCTCATATTCAGCCACAAGATTAAAATTATGATTACTGTATTTCAAAATAATGTGTTTTTAAACATGTCCTAAGGAAATGTTAAATATAAGACATGCTATGTATGATATCGCTACCCTCCATCAACAATGTTCCACATTCACAATAACATTTCCATCTTTTTTAGGATGTTCTACTTAAAGTACTGTAGGTGTATGACTCACGACATGCTGCTAATACCTGCACAACTGATATGCTGTATAAAGTAGTGTATGTTTCTATTTTAATTAAGTTTAAAGTTTAAATATTTAGTTTTATGTTTTGCTGCGTGAGAAAAAAAAGAGCAATCAGAGGAAGTGGCGTTGTGGTCTAACTGTGTACTTGAATCAGTATTTTCTAAGTACCGTTGGGCCTAATGAGTCAGAGCCAGCTGAGACATTTACGGGATAACTTCCTCTGTGATGGTTTATTTTACACTTTTTAGTGTAATGAGATGCGAGTTAGTGCGCGCGCGTTCCGTGGCAGTGAGTTATGTTCGGCAGTTCAGTATTCTGTGAGTGTACAACAAGGAGTCGTGTTACTTCTCTGTAGACAGCAATGTACAGATTACATGTGTTGGAAGTGTCACCACACGTACACACAGCAATGTCAGTTTCTCTTTTTTTAACCCACTTGACCTCTTAGTTTAACAATATGTATGAATTTGAGTTCTCATCAAATGGACATATATCGACTGATGACATTTATGTGACTGCTTCCTGTGTAGAGAAGTTCAGAGGATCATGTTTTTTTCCTGTTTTGTTTCCTTTTGAATAAACAACGTGGGGCATCATAGGTCTTTATGCTTTTATACTTGACTCAGTTATACCAGCATCCCATGTAGAACTAAATCAATTTGTAGAGCATGTTTCAAACCTAAACCCACATTAAAGGTATTGGAGCTGCTGGTCAGTCTAAGTACCCTAATTCTGTAAAATAAATGTGATGATGTGTCTCTGTGAAAACAGACTTTATACAAATTGCTCTGAGTTGATTTCATTTCAAGTGAAATGCAGCAAAGATAAGACATGATTTGGCTCTTTAGAGCAAGTTGATTCTAGAGCATTTAATGCATTGGAGGAGAAATCTTTACTTTAATGTATACATTTAATTCAAAACACTTATTTATGATATACAACAACATTATTTAGTTAGAATTGAGAGGTATGATTTTCTATAAATGAATAAATCAGATAAATACTGTAAGTTGTAAACCAGCTCTTCTTATTTTGTCCTAAACATAAAACTCTAAAAACATAAAAACCTTTAAAAACCCATCTCCCAAATGCTTTTCATTAGTTTCTTGAAAGACTTTTATCTATAAATAAAAATGCACTTATGGATTGTTACTCAGCAACAAATGCCTGTAAACATCGGTAAAAGAGTACTACATGGACTTGTTAATTGTAAAATGAATCATTGTTTGTTTTTTCTGATGAATTTCGCCCAAAGATGCACTGTACATGTTTTATTTTAGAAATTATTCCACGTCCCTCAACAAACCTGCTGACTTTGAGGTTGAATGTATGAAACTAACTGTATCAAAGCTTGCTTTTGTATAAGGAAAGAGGTTAAACGGAGGGTGAGATGGTCTGAGATAAGTGTATTTATGAACGTTCAAAGAAAAGGGGCATATGTTTTGAATAAAAAGGCTATACTGGCTGTACTATCCTATATATATATATATATATATATATATATTTCATGCCTAATGTCAACTGTGACTGCCCCAAAAAAAGACAGCGGTCAGAATAACGGAGAGACGCCTTGAAAAGAGAAGAGTGAGTGCTGCGCTTGAAAGTAATAAAATGACGAATGAGTGTGTTGTAGTCGATCAGCCTTCATACAGTATGTTTGCAATAGATTCAGAATCAAGCTACCGAACACGTATGTATCCATGAATTTAAATCACTTTAAGGTCTAGTTGTGTTAGAATGAAATGCATTTTCTGCTCTTAAAGAAGGGCTTTGTTAAAGATTTGGTCATTTCTCAGGGCACTGAACGAACACCTTTGGGATGCCAGGTTGTGAACATTACCTTTTGCTGGTCAGTGCTTGATGAATTAAAGAGCCAAAGTATTTCTCCTCACAACCTGGCACACTAAACGTTCTCGTTAATTGCCTCAAACTGGTTTTTGACATATTATGAAATGCTTTATTAATTATTAATACAAGCATTAGTTGCAACATGCTAATTGTAAACCTCTTATGAAAATGTAAATGTATAAGAAAACGTTACCAAAAACTGAATACATTTTAATACATTTTAATTGCAATGGCCTGCCTGCCATAACTGGTCAACATAATAAACAACCTTTTTCCTTAAACATGTTTTTGCATTTTTACTTTTTTATTTTTTATTTTTATTATTTCTCAACACTAGCAGCAACTTTTACTTTGTAATATTCTGCATTAACTGCACTTTATTTCCTTCTCTCTACCGGTCATGATTATTGTGACTTTGTGCAGTGTCGTACTTTCAATAAATGGTCTCCATTAAAAACCTGGAGGAAAAATAAAAAACAGCCGAAGTGAATCAAATTGATTTATGCCAACAGAAGAGCACTCGTGGCATCTGCCAGCGTGCAAGGTTGGCTTTCTGGTGACACTGTAACATCACCCGGGCCGAGGCTTAAGTTCAACCTGACAGTTTGCTGCTGTGTTTACTCGGTTGCCGTGGATGCAGTGAGACTGGCAGACACTGGTTTACCCCCAGCTGCTCTTGTGGTTTCTAAAGAATCTACATTAAGGCCCAGTTGTTGTGTTTGGATGCCAGCAGGGGCTCTGATGTCACGGCTTCGACTCAAGAAAAGGCCAGATTTATTGCCTCACCTGGATCAACACGTGAGTCAGTCTGCTGGACATTTTAGTCAATATAACTGTTTTCATATGCTAATGACCTTGACTTCTAAACGTGGAGGACTGCACCTCTAAAAAGACAAAAATAACAAAGTCCCACAGCTTAATTTTAAACCCGGTGCCCCCATAGCGTTATTCCAGTTTTACATATTGCACAACACATAAACTTTGTTTTTGTTGTATCCATAAACCAAGCCAAAAAGTGTTTCCACTAAACATTTATTGTCAGCCAATTACAAATCTAACACACTGATCTCTTAGTATGAAAACTTGATGTCTTAAAACTACCGCAATGTTTTAAGACCAAGGCAATTACAGCCAAGTAAAAAAAAAATATATTCAAGTGTAGATGGATTCACGATTGGAGCTTCGATTTTACCCTAAAATCTTGCAAGTACAAAGTAAAGATAAAGCACACACGTTATCGCTGCAGGAAAAATTAAGAAGCGCCATCAGAATTATAGACATGGAATTGATTCATTTTACTTTGCTAATAAGTTAATTCAGGCGGGTGACAGTGATTGACACAAAACAATAAACAAATTGACATGTACATTTATACTGTAACTGTGTTGGGATGATTACAGTCGTATAGTTCATGCTGAGTATTATTACCCATCAAAGAAAACATGCATCCTGAGTGTGCCCATCATAAATACATTTTTCAGGAAATCCATAAAAAAGACAATTCAAGAATTCCTGATTTCAAACAAAATGTCAAATGAAGATGACTTAAATACACAGGAATGTAAACATTGCATGTTTTGTTACAAAGATAAAAACATTTGCATTCGCTCTTGCATGCTTTCAATGCACGAGGCAGAGGTGTGACAGCTGTCCCTGAATGCAATAAGCCCTCTTTGAGTGACAATATTCGTCCCTGGATAGTTCATGGCATCTCTTCTACCAACTGGAGTCAAAAACCTTCTTGCACATGTTTGAGTTCTCCTGGTGAAGAGGGAATTCGGAGCCGGGGACGAGCTGCTTCTTGCTGTTATGCGACACAACGCTTTTCCCCGATGACAAGCTCTCATACTTGGTCAGATATTCACTGGAAGCAGAACATCAAGAATTAGACCATTAGGTATTTGAAAGAGATGAAAACCGCGAATAGTAGAGACGTTTTCCCTAAAAAAAGAGGGTCTCTCTATACCTGACGGGGAAGGTAGTTTTGTCCATCTGCATGCACACCAGGAAGGGATATTCGGAAAACTGGACAGTGGTGATGAAGTCCAGCGATGCTTCTGTTTCAAAGCTGACCTCCACACCGGCTCTCATGAAGTCCATGTCCACTGTAACGTTGCCAGTGACCACTAACGCTCCCCTGGAACCATCCACGACAAAACATGTGAAAATATGCTTTTGAAACAAAACAATCAGAAACTTTTTTTTTCTTCCCTCATTTAGCTTTGTCACAACTACATTGGAATGGTTCTTGTTTGTGACCATTTATTTGTATAATACAGTTTGTATGCTGTAGACACTAACAAGCAGAGTTTGACTATCATGTAACAACTTCCTTTTATGTTTCAAACCAAAGTGCGTGCCAACCAGTTGAACATCCGACCTCCGTAACGATGCCAGTGGAGACATTCCCCTTGGTTCGTTCTGCTTCTATAGATAGACTACCAGTCTATTATCACGGTGGAGGAGCTACAACTATTCTGATCCATTCACCTGCCTCTGCTCTTGGCCTGCACGTATGGGTCGAATCCTCAAAAGTTCATCCCCAAGATGTGACCCCCAAACCGTGGTTAGAAAGTGGGACAGAAAATACTTTTTTTTTCCTCTGGAACATGCGTTTTGTTTTGGTACTTACTAACGTGTTTATGCAGAACCGTCTGTCTGCCGAGGAAAACCCACCCATTTGAATGTTAAAAATCCGCGGCATTGACCTTTAAATCCTGTTTCATCACCAGATGCCGCGAGCTAAACAATACCAGCGCGATTTAAATGCGTCGACCGCGAAGTTCTAAAATAGAGAAGCAGACAGCGCTGACATCATATCCACACAGACCCAGAAATGAGACGGACGTGGAGCACAATGCTGGAGCGGGTCCAACATGCTGGTGGAACAAATGAATCAGACAACAATTATAGACCATCTGAAGTTACATGAATCCAACATTAACAGAACTCTATTCGCAGGGCTTCGGCGCGGCTCGACCGTAAACTCGAAAACAAGCTTCCTCGCGGCCGCGTAGGTTGTTTCTATCACAACGGCCTTTGCCCTGCGGCTGCCTTACCTCATACTGTACACACAGGACTTTACAAAGCTACCCGGTGAGATAATGTATCACCCCAAGGCTGTGACCTGTAAACAGGGGGCCCTGCTTTGATTACAGGACGGGAAAAAAAAAAACACTCCTCCCGCAGTAGTGTGATTGTTGTGTCTCCGGACTGTACCTGTTGTTGACGCTGGTCTTGGACTCCCTGTACCACAGGCTGATCTCCATGCCTCCAGAGATGTCAATGGCTAACCCTCCTTGGAACTCGGCACTCGCCTTCAGACCGGACTGCAGCTGGATCACCTGGAGGGCCGAAGGGGGATGGGATTCATGCCCTGCTCGTCCGTTGGGTCATTCTGAATGAAACGGCGGCGGAGTGCTGGCGAGTGACGGGACGCAAACCGCACCACAAAGTCTATGCTTTGGATTCCCCACCATTCACGTGTTCTCTATCTGCCAATATGATTTGGCAACATACAGTTACTTCTGTGTAGCAACTGAATAGTTTAAAATTCTGTTTAAAAAAGTACAAACGATGCAGTTGTTTTTCTCAAGCAAGCTTGAAGAAAACCAAAAACAAATAAGTGTCTGTATTTAAACAGAAGTAAGATCTGTGGAAAGCATTTCGTAGGTCAAAACAGGCCATCAAACACAAGCAATTCACCGAGACGGGTCCACTACCTACCGATCACTATCAGCTGCATGGATGACTCATTACTACTGAATGTCACCCTGCTTATAACCTAATTGCATGTTAACTAAAGATTGAAATTGTTCAACTACTACTGCTACTATTATGTACTATTCTCAGCGTTTCCTCTAGGTTTACAACTTCAGTAGTAAACCTAGAACCTAGTAGTCGGGCAACTACTTTTTTTTAAATGATACAAATTTCAACTTTTTTTTACTTTCTATTACACACTTTTTCAGGGGCGGTGGAGGGGGGTGCCCTCCTGTCATAATGGTAGGGGGAACACTGATTCTGTTGTCTGGTGTAAACGGGGCATCGATGTGGTAGAAAGATGCGGCTTCTTACCTCAGAGTGATCAGTGAGCAGGATGAGACCCTTCACCACATTCATGGGCTCCCCGGACATGGAGAACATTTTGGACATGAGGTCACTGTAACCCTTGAAGAAGGTGACGGGCCGCAGCTGGACGTCGAACAGCAGAGCCGACATCCCAGCGAACGACTCCAGGTCCTCCTCTCCCTCGTCGGGCGTGGCAGCAATCAGTGTCTCCAGGCCCTGGGCCTCAATTGCCACCTGGGAAAAATGTCCAAATCAAAACAAAAGAAAGGTGGGGGATTTGTGTATGAAACCGTGGGTCAAAATGGGTTTGACGAGCCAGCGTTAAATGCCCTGAAGAAGACCTACATGGGCTTCTTTTAGTAATTTTGTCATCATAATAACGGCAATGAAATAATTTGTTTTCTGTTGGTCTTTGATTTTAGAATGCCAGGATAGGCTTCTTATTTACACATTTTATTTAAACATTTTCAAATGAGATTTTTTTTCTTTTAAAATGTTGTATATTTCGGGAAGACGGGAATATTATATATATATATAATATTTAAATATAATCTAAAAAAAGAAAAAATATATATATATATTTATATATATATATATATTATATATATATATATATATATATATATATACACACACACACACACACACACACACACACACACACACACACATATATATATATATATATATATATATATATATATATTTATATTATTTGACAAAAAACGTGCAAGGCTATATTTACAATTCTTGACCCTGCAACAGAGCTCCTGCTATTCATGCCCAGTGGGTTTTCTACATGTTCATGTAATCATCTAGTTTTATAGGGGTTTCCTTACCTGTAGTCCATGTAGCATCGCTCCTTTGCTAGCACCGTAAATGTTCATGTTGCTTCTCCTCAGGATCCCAGAGCCTGAATACAGGATATCCAAACTATATGTGGAGGTCACATCAGCAGATTCTGAAGAAAGAGGATTTTAAAGCATACAGTCAGCAATACACATACCGGTTGTAATGTTTCCTCAAAACTACGAGTTTCAAGGAGACGTCAAGCGTATCAAGCGTAAATGTTTAACCACCTCTACTCCTCTAATCTTACTTGATTGACCTGTGTTTGTACTGCATTACTTCACTGTTAGATTGTGTTAGCATCTTTTCATTCATTTCAAATTGAATATCTTAGAACACTGCATTTTGTACATTTTATTAATCATACAGATGAGGGTTAATTACTTACGTGCCATGAATCCTGAGAATGCAGATGATGATCCAACTTTTGCAAAACGGTCGTAGTTATGAGACACCATGTCCTTCATAGCTTGTTGCAAAACTTTGCTAAAAAAATAAAATAGATATATATTATACCACGAGTGCCTGCAATGTGCATCAATAAGATATTGTCTGTTAAACAAAATAATTGTTTTGGTCTGTGTTTTTTTGCTGTTGGACCATTGGATTGCCAATAACACACCTGGCTGGCATCTGGAAGCGGATGATGTCCTGGATCTTGGAGAGCATGTACTTGTTCATTTCATGAGGCAGGTTTCCGATAGACAGAAGCAGATTCTTGACCTCCATGTATGACGGGTTGCTGCTGAGGATGACGTCGGCAGCGGCAGCTCTCACGTTTTTCTCGTAGATCCGTTGATTCTGGTGGTAAACTCTGCCAACTGTGCGCTTCACCTGCGAACGAGGGAGCGCTTGGTTTCAGTCTCGGTTACATGCTGAGTAAATCCCCATGACACTCACAAAAAAACAAAAAAGAAAACAGGAGTGCTGCGTGCATCGCGTCTCACCTCATCGGTGATGAGGTTGACGTCGTATCTCTGCAGGGCAGTGAGCGCTATGGTGCTGTAGGCTCCCACCTCGGACTCTGCATATTTGGTAAAGATGGGGATGGCCTCGGGCAGCAGAGAGTTCTTCAGGGCCAGAAGATACATCTGGATCTCAGACTCCGCCTGCGCGCTGCCGGCACCGTCTAAAATCGTCTTCTTCACCTGCACCACTGTCTGAGAGGCACATGCACCGCAGGACATCATCAGGCAGTTGTGGGATTCTTTCGAATTTTGGTTTATGTTCGGGACGATGAAAAAAAAATGTTTATTTGTGTCTCTGTGAAAAGACAGTTTGCCAGTTTTTACGTTATCATTCAGTATATTGTCGGAAGCTCACCGGTAAGTTGCACCCTCCTTTCTCACAGAGTCGATGGACCAGTGCTCCCATAATGATCACCACTGACTCTTTAATGTCTGAGCTGCCGATCTTTCCCTTTGAAATATCCTAAAAGGAAAACAATTCTGTTAAACTTCACAAAAGTATAATATGACTTGGTTTTGAAAATTCTTTGTCAGGACTACATTTTAAAAGACTTAAAATAGTCTATTTTTCATTTTGATATGTTCCCTTCCCTGATATGTACCAGATGACAGCCGGTCTCATTCTGTCCTCATATGAGCAACAAGAAACGGTGTCAATTCTGTTAGTAAAAACATGACTCTCACCAACAGAACCTTGAGCATCCTCTCGTTGGGATGTGACGCAAAGCCACATGCGTAGAGAAACCTCTCCTGCAGAACAAAACCTTTGGCATCGGTGAAATTAAGGAATTCCAGCATTGCGTCCAACGAAGCAACGGTCTGGGAGGAGGTCACAGCATCCACCACCTGAGGCCTGAGCAGGAGGAAAGGAAACACAACGATGATCGGTGGACAAAGTTAAGAGTAATTCAAAGAAACGGCCCATCGATGCGGTCAGCCAGCTAACTAGGAGGTAGGGGGAAGGAGGAGCCTGTTTACAGAGATGTCTTGCTGGCACTCTTCAGCACTTTGAGGATCTCGTCCTTGGACGCCTTCCTGATGCTCTGGATGAAGGCGAGGAAGCTGCGAGGAGCCGTGGCTTTGGACAGGCTCGCTGGCTCCAGCTGCTTCTGTTGAGTTTGCCAATGTTCAAAAAGCTAAAAGGAGAGGGGAGTAGAAGAGAGGTCACCGTCAGTCAGTTAGGCGGGTCATTGTTCCCGTCATACAAGTTTCACAACAGACACGACAATGACACTGCAAACAGGACAATGGCTAGGAATAATTAACATCCTAATCATCCTAGTTTAGTATGTTAGAATGCTAAAATATTTGCTAATCCGTAATGTAAAGCTGATGGAAAACGCCGTGGGGTTTTGCAGTATTTCGTATTTAGTAATAGACCAAAAGAATTCGGACATACTGGCCCACATTGCCATCCGCCGGGCCGTATTTGTGTAGTAAGTAAAAGTAAAGTTTTGCACTCACTGATGGACAGCCCTTGCACTGGGATTTGACCTTTTCCGCAATGATACCAACGGCTGCCAGTTTGCCATCGATTGACTTCACCACCCCGGCCACATCTTTCCCAGCAGCCTCTAGTGGTCCAGCCTCTGTCCCCACCAACGCGAGGGTTTGCCTGGGAAGCAACCAATTTGAACGTTTTAAACCTCCTGTATTTGAAATGGCAGCTCCTCGCTTAATTCTCTGTTGCGGGGGCTCACCTGGACAGGACTTTAGCCGCGGCAGACCGGCGGGCGTTGACGGCCAGCGAGTGCGTTTCTTCAGCCACAGCCGAGCGGATGAAACCGTCTTCAAGTGTGAAAGTCGTAACTGAGCTGGACTTTCTACTCACGCCGAAGACCTGAGGAGGGACACGCCGAGGGGGGGGGGGGGTCGTTCATCAGCGACTCAACGCCGTTTGTATTTTTAACACGGCGATCAGGCCCGGGGGTGCAGACGTACCTGACTGTGAGTGGTGAATCCCGTCTCCTCCGTCTGACACGTATCCAGGATCTTTGTTCTCGTCACTTGGCCTTTTACTGCCACGTACTCAACCGTGCACCTTCCAGACACGTCGTTCTATTCCCGGACATTGAGTTTGTTCATATCAGTCACATATATTGAAATAAGAAGCACGTGAATCAATGGAATGGGAGCATTATCGCGCAGTTTACCTCGATGACCTTCCCAGTGTTGAGCTGCACTTGCAGTAAGCTGGCAAGCCCTCTTTTTAGGTTCTTGATGGTTGATGGTTCGGTCCAGTAGGAATAAAATGCTTTTGCCTGTAAAAGAAAGAAACACATTGAACCAAATTGTGTGGTTTGGAACAATGCACACAAAATGTATTCTGTCAAGCAAATAAAGAGGAAAGTGACCTACAGGGCCATACGTGCTGCCCTTCACAGCGGCTTACAGGGTGTCAGTTTTCCTTTTCACACTTGTGCATAGAAACGCATGCTCATGACATCAGCGACTATTTGCATTACATGCCGAAATAACATGTTCTTTGAAGTGCAGATCAAAAACAATACGTTGGTGTTAGCACTTTAAACTTTTAAAAAGGAGTCTATCTCAACCTCTAATTATATTCTGCATGCACATCGTCAGACGACATTGAGAATTCTGAAGGATTAGTAAATCTTTGGCTATGTTGCTGATGTCCTTTTAAAATAAGGGAACCAAAGCGAAGATAAAAAGGGAAATGTTAATCTTGGGAAACATCATTTCACAACACACAAGTTAAGCTTTCCAAAGACGGTTCAGTGGAGAAAGCGGCCCATTACGTCATCATCCTACAGTGTCTCCTACACCATTTGGGATTCATTTGTGGTGCTGCATTACGACATCAGCCAGTGAACACCGTAAATAGATTGTCCACTGCTACTCGGTGTGTCTTTCCTGTCACACTCCGCCGTGAGCGTCAACGAAATTAACAATACCACGGTACACACAGATTCTCAGTCGTCACACCACACTGGACCAGCTTTAATCCTGATGGTTAAAACAGCTGAAGACGGTCACAGAACTGTGAGTGTGCAGTTTATAGAATAAGATACAAAACATACAGAATGCTGACGTATCTTTTCTATATTTACTCTGCTTCACACTAAAAGTGGTATTACTTAATAAATGGCTCATAAACTGGAACCAATTGTTTTATTCACGGCGAGAGCATTTTACTAATGACCATTAGATCAGTTAAAATCCATTAATAAATAATTAATGTTCTTCTCTATTTGGTAATATATAATAGCATTATAATAAATGTCCACCTTAAAAGCTTGTTAATACACTGATATTGAGGGAATTCTCTGCAGAGCTTCCCATTTTAACATTCCAATTAGTCATAGGGATTAATTATCAATGATCAACAAAAAATAAAAAGGAATTTAGCATTAATAAAGTCCTTACAGTTTATAAAACCTGAATTCGTATTGAAGGTTTACTGTAAGGCCCAAAATCTGCTGTCATTATTAGTAGTAGTCACACTACTATTGCTGACACCATTATTTCCTTTGTTATCACTGACAGTGTACTACATCCACTACAGCTGGTATAACGAGTAGTCATTTTAAATAATTGTGCGCCTTACTAGTGTCAATATTTGAATCATTTCTGTCGTATGCATTGAATGTGTTCAGCACACATGGCATCCATTGCACTTTTTCTTGTGAGGGTTTCGGGACGCAGGATGTCGCATGTGGACAGATTACAAAGCCCCATGAGGAACATTTGTGACCATCTAAAACTACTGAGTTGAATGATCTTAATAAATCCGACGAATGGACCGTTATCCTCCCTTTGTTTAGGTGTTAGGTGTGTAGGTGTTCTACAGCGTGGAGTATTTGACCAAACAAGTGGCATGTGATTTTCCTCCTGCAGCTTTAAATGACATATCAACCATTCAACGTGGCACAATTCCTTGTGTAGCAATTATCCTTCGTAGGATACGGCTCATTGAGATAATGACTTGATAAGAGTTTGGCTTGAGCTCAAGCATCTCGCAGCCAGTGAGATGACAGCATGAAACGTATCCTCCAACGGGAGACTAGTCAGATGAGGCTGGCTCATTACTCCTTTGACCCTCGGAACCTGCAGACCTTTGCACACAAGGACACGCAAACATGCACACAAACAGACACAGACACGCACACCCACACACACACCTGCTTGTTGTTTCCCCTGCCAGCATCATCACTGCAGCGCAATGAAAGTGGAGTGCGTAATGATTCATGTATAAGATCATAAACCTGCCCTAAACAACTATTTATATAATATCCATAAATTACTCTCACTTAAATGATAAAAACTTTTCAACTTTGACATAAATATTCACTCTTTATACTAAAAGATGTTTAATTGCAGCAATATGCAGAAAAAAGATTAAAGCCGGGTAAATTACAATTACATCTGCAATGTGAACTGTTAAAACTAAATCCTTGACAAAGCAGCAATTAGAGGCTCTCTTACCTTTCCATTTCTTAGATGTAGTAAGAATGGTTTAGTGAGAGCGGCCAGGTTGGTCTTCCCTAGAACGCTTTCTGCAGTGGATCCATGGAGGACATTCTTCTTCTCTGATCGCCGGGACGCAGGACCGATCCTCACGTTTGAGATCTAAGAACCATCTAAGAAAGATTAATTCATCTCGACCAAAGCAGCTTCTCCGGATTTTTCCGGAGCTGGTGAAGGTCTGCCTTCACCAGTTAATTCAAAAAGTCTGTCTGTCAGGAGAAATAAATGGACGGTTCGTACTCTCAAAATGACATTGCGTCTCACGCCTTAACATATGACTTGACGGACATACCGCCAGTTGAATTAGCTGGTCGTCTTTGCTGCCGGGGTCTCTCCACACCAGGTTGACGTCCACATCGCTCGAGATCTTGTAGCCAGCGCCGCCCTCTTTCGACCCCCTGGTCCTGTCCAGCAGCACATCAGTGGTGTAGCTGAATTTGTACAGCTGGTTGTTGTTCAGCCGGGGTCCGGCAGCGCCTGGAGGAAAACAACAGGAAACACAGCTGGTGAGCAAACATCTGTGAAGAAAGTGGGGTTGATCTTCTATACGAACACGGTCGTATTGGAGGGGAGTGAAGATCGGTCTTGTAGACTAAAAAGGTCTTTCTACATGAAATTTTCTTAACATTGTCAACGGTGTGTCTGTCCATTGGTTTAATTTGATGTATGTACCTTATGGACATCAGTTGAAACCTGAAATAGAAATCTAATACCAACTACATGTGGTCAGTTTGCTTGTCGCTGTAGCGGTTTCCAAAACTCTTTTGGGAAAAACAGACAATAAGTACACATTGGATATTGGGTGAAGTGCAGTGTTATTTTTGTAGTTTCTTACAATTCCAAAAATTGCTGTTTAGGAGACAATGTTCAAATGTATCAGGTTAAAAGAGGAGACTTTTTAAACAAGCCCCACTTTGGACGCTCTTAATGAAAATGTAACTTTGACAACAATGTTCGCTCTGATGAATGGACTCAAAAAACTGTTTTGTTACATTTAATAATAAAAGTTTCTAAAACTCTGTTGAAAGGGCTGTTCTAGCTCAATTATCAAATGTGATTGTGATTGTTGATTTCATTAAGGTCACTTCCATAACAAAAACAGCTCTGTTTCTTTCATTTTTTTTGTGTTTCTTTTACAGAAACATCTGCTGATAGCGTTGGGATGATTCCATCAGGCGCCATTAACAAGGTGCGTTCAAGCCGAGAGCAGATAAAAATCGCTGACGAGCTTTTCCAATAGATACAACGATTAGGCCACGAGGGGAGGCAGACTGACGTGTCAGTATTTCATTCCATCACTAGTCAGTCAGGAGCGCCGAGCTATAGTTCAACAAATAACACACATGTTCTGTCTTTCATCAACAGCTGACGTAGATTCTTGGACTTCAGAAGCGTAACAAACAGAAATGAGGTGTTTTGTTGTGTTTTATCTTTCTTATCAATCAGTCATGCCCCAAAGCAGCACAGTGTGAATGAAGACAGTCCTGAATAGGAGATTGACATTGTGGCCTCTGTAAGATCTTCTTTGAGGATTGATTCATTTTGGAGATAGATCAGAGGTAGAATAAAATGAAGCTTGTCACTTCTCATCAATGACTTTCACCAAAAGCACAATTGTGTCATTTTGAGCTTAAAATAAACCCTTTTGGAGTCACGTCCACTAACTGAGCATTAAGAAGAAATATCCTGTTCCCAAATACACGCATTCAACCTGTATTAAATAATCGATTAACAGCTACTTTCGCCCCCCAAACAACACACTACTTCCCACTGAAACCCCCCCTTAAAACTCACCTTTGACAGAAGCTGAGACAGAAGAAGCTGCACAAAGCAAGAACACAACGTGAGTTAACATTGTGTGTCCTCTCGCTGTGGCCGAAGGAAAACGAACCGGGAGTCAGTGTCCAACTAAAGGGCCAAAGAGGAAGGCGAAGCAAGTCCGAGCGTCTCCTATCATGTTTTATCGGAAGGGAGGGCAGACTCCAAACTCCACGCTCAAGTACTAAGTACGAGATAACCAGCAAATCATTAACCGGGGGAGCACAGATTTGGACAGGAACTTCTGCAATTGATAGACGCGTCCATGGGGCTGCTGCTGCGCATGCGCGCGCCGCCGCGTGATTGATTGATTCAATCAATACAAACGGGATTATCGGGTTTTTTTCTTCTTTTTTTCTCCTGTTGGTTAAGTTTCCGCCGCAAGCTCTGCTCCCCCCCAAAAAACAAACCATAGGCCTACAGTTATTACTTATTTCTAATAAATGTCAGACGATTTGAGCAAAAATATGCGGTTCCGCACATAAAGAGCACATTTACCTGGAGAGGTCCGAGAGACGTCCTTGTGTTGGACACCTTTCACCATTTCGTTTCTGCACAAGATGAACAGTTGGTACTTTGTGTGTGTGTCTTCGTCGGTGGAGGAAATGGGCAGTCTGTAAGTGAAACCAGCCCTCCAGCTCAAATTACAACTTCTCAGTGGACCCAAAACTCTGGGGTAAGCTTTTAAGTAGGGTACGGATCCTGTTGATTTGTCCAATTTGAGACTTGATTACTCCATAAAAAGTGTTACAGGTCATTTGGGTTCTAGCCTCTATCTTGAGGGCAATTTCCCACAATGTGTTTATTTGAGATTCCATCAGCATTAACAGGTTATCCTTAAGTTCTCGCTATCATATAATATCATACTATACATTGCTTTATTATTATATTGTCATGGAATTCAAAGAGCTGTGCTTCACTTCATTTGAGGGTTTAAGTTCCTCTTTGTCTTCATTCACGTTCATATATTCACATAATCATCCCGCATTAATCATCTTACTTACATAAAAAGAGAGGAATGGTTCTACTGCTCTGTACCATCGTAATGAGATGTTTAGTTCTTCATCTCAAGTTTTCAGGTTCGTACTCGACCACTCAAGTAAATGCACTTGAATTCCATTGTTGAACTCTTGTTGAAAATAAAGATAATTGTGTTGACAGTGGATGCATTATTCTTTTAGTTTTTGGCTTGCAATCCACATCGTTCAATACCCTTATTGTAAAATGTCTTGCTTACAAAAGTCAGCTTTATAACTGTAATGTAATGCAAAAATACTTCTTCATTAGAAACACAAAGAATGCTTCTGTCGATCAAATATCCAGATCATAAGAAGATCAGATTGAGGGAATTTAGTTGACCGTTAATCCACGTGTGAATGTGTCCGGGATTGATTACTTCAGGCCTTGTTCCCTACTGAGCGTAGAAAAGGGCCGGAAGTAACACTCAGGCATCTGGTCAAAGGTCAGATCATAGCTTTGCAATAAATGTTCTGATAACACAGCAAACTAATAAGTGCATCAAAGCGGAGTATCTAAACTATAAATGATCATGGTTGTGTTGAAAGAAAAGTGTGTGTGTAATCTATGTTGCTCTTTGTGTGAATCTTTGAGGTTTATTTTAAGCGAAAAACAGAAAGATGAACAGCAACATGACGCCACGTCGAAGACGATGCCGCACTCTGAACAAAACAATAGCTGTTGCGTGCATTTACCATGTTGGTCATTTATAGATTAGATTGCTACTAGTTTTATTCGAGTTTGACCATCTCCTCTTATAGTAGGATAATTCTAATATAATTAGAATGAAGTGGCAGTGCCTTAATTTTTTTTCAAAGTGATTTCAAAGCAGGTCTCCATTTCTACTTAAAATTTGTATCGAAATAAGTATTTTGTATGTTTTAAAGATTTGTGTTTGTTTCTCGTAAAGTCCAACAAGAGTATAAGCTGTACTAATCTTTTGGTATGTTTAAAACGGTGCTTGTAACAGTGGCCAAACTCAATAAACCTCAATTCATGCAGGATCTGTTTGTTTAGGCTAAACACAGACACAAATGTACAAAGACCCACATTTATTTAGATATATATTTACAACCAGCTATTTACAAGAATCAGAAGTACACATGAAACAAAAGATATAATCAGGGGAATGTAGAAATCTCAAATATGGCACTGAGTGGTAGGAAAAGGTGTAGTCAGTCAACAACAATCATATGAAGCTTTTAGTGGAAAACAGGATATTAAATCCCATTGCAGCTATATTACATTTAGATTTTAAAATGCAGGAAGGCATTCTTTCATATATTTTGTGTAAGGATGTCCAGTTAAAATCCTTAAGGCTGCAGAAGCAAAAGCTCTGTGTAACATACTGCAGGCTTACAGCGCCTTTACATAAAGATGTCTGCTTTTACTTTTCATGCTGTGCAGTTCTATTAAAGCTCGACATGACGTGATGTCTAGAAAGAAAAACATGTAGTTGCATCTCAGTTTGCATTTAAAATAATGCTGATGAAAGAGCTTCTGTCACACTATTACTACGTTCAGTTCCACCGAGCAGCATCCCATTCACGCCGAGCATTGTAAATAGCTTGCATCCTAGTTTTCCAGTGAAAACTTACAGATCAAAAACTCAACACAACAAGCAAAAAGGTATCTAATCAATTAGGCGGATTGCAATAAAGAAATACATCAGCAACAATAAAAACAGAGAGGAGTGTGACTGAACACTGACAGCAACCTAATGTGCAAGGAACACTCATAATGTGCTGTAAAAACATTTTTTTAGTCAAACTGCTTCTGGGAAAAATGGAGCACCATGAGTAACAGATACAGTTTGCAAGTGTTTAAGGAAAAGTGCCCCCTCCAGTGGCTGCTGCTGAAAAGAAACAGCCCTTGACAGAAATCCCTTATATGAAGATTAAAGTGCTTAAGGCTGAGATCTAGTTGGGAGTTTTATTTTCTTTATGTTGCTGCCTAAATTTCTCAGCAAACTGCAACTTAGCAAAGCTATCAATCACATCCCTTCACGATGCTTCAGATCCACCTCGGCTCCACAAAACGCTGCTTACAAACTGTATCTGTAGAATACGAGCATAATGTCACACAAGTTATTTCTCTGTTGCTTAAAGAAGAGTCCAATACACATTCAACAGTGTTAAGTGCTAACCGGCCGATTCACCCTCAACTATAGTGACTATTTACAGATATTTTTAAAATACTTAACATTAATGAAATACATTTAGGAAAGCCGATGTCCTACCAGTAGACAATAGGCATGCAGTGCATTTCCAGACCCACTTCTATCTTTGTACACAACCCTTACAGGCAGTGCTATGGACTGCAGCTGAGCGCCTTCGCTGAATGAACCCTAGACTGATGAAAACATTCAATCTAACAGTTCATCTTGGTTTTTCCCC